>NW_027513702.1:0-300000 GCF_048772815.1 Callospermophilus lateralis
ATAGACATATATCCGTATATCATATATATGATACACAAATTAACATATATAAGGAGCGCTCATTAAAAAAAGCGCTCATAAAAACAAATTTTAAAAAGTGGATCCAAAGATCTTTAGTTCACGTGGTTTAAATGTTTCAATTTAAATCGGATAAACAGATAAAAATAAATGTTTTTAAATTTAAGCTTACAAATTTTTCTAGGTGTTCAAAAATCTAATAAAATATTAATATCTACAAAAAGTCTAATGTGCCTTGCTTCTAGAACATTTTCTTCAACATAAAAATGGTTTACACTGTTCAATACATTTCTCTAATATTTTGATAAATAAGTAAAGTAAATTTGATATGGGATTACTCATTCGTGAGTACTTTTGTTAGAAATCTGATTCATTTACTAAGGTCTGTATAAGTTTTTACTAAACTCTATATAAGGTTTTAAAAATCAGTCATGTGTTAATGAGACAAAAATTTTTTGAAACATAAGTTTACCCATAACATTGTGTTTATCAAGTTTTATTTTTTCTAGAGCAAGGAACCATAAAAATTAAAAAACTTATTAAATCAGAACTGTTATTCTAGAGCATTGTACTGCCATTTCTTTAAAAGCTAAACTTGGTTAATGTAGAAACATCAATGTAATTGTGATGCTATTAATGTTTTCATATCTTACAGGTATGCAAGTCTGTAAGGTAGAAACTTTAAAAGAGCATTATATCAAGCTGGTGTTCTGAAGTTGTATGGTAAAAAAATATATTGGAGATTTATTTACCTGTTATCAATAAGATATGTAAAGTTTTATGTTACTTTTTACATTGTGGAACAATTTAAATGTATTTTTAAGTTAATGAGAGCCTAATCTATGTAAAAGTTGAAAACTTTCAGGCTTTCTTTAATTCATGTTTTAAATGTGATATCATATGGTGTTAGCTAATGTTCATGAGACCACAAACAATTTATGTAAACTTTGTCAATGTTGCTTTTAATTTTTACTTTTTAATAAAAACAACCCCATACCATTATTGTCATCTGGTAATAACAAAAGGGTAATCAAAGCAATATATCAAATACTTTAGGATTATACTCCTAAACAAAAACACCTAAAAAAACAAAACTGCCTTCTCAATAATTCATGACTTCATTGATCATTTCTAGTTAGAGACACTTGTTAGCAGAGTAATATTATCTCCTTTTGGTACACAGTGACCCAGTTCTGTTCTTTACTTTGTTTTAAATCAATTTCTTCTGCATCATCTGATGAGAGGTTCATATACTTCTTAAAACCAATGATTGAGCCCTCAACCTGCACATTCACTTGCTCATAGAGCCAAACCTGAAATTGGGAACTATTTTGCAAGTGTCTGAAGATGAAGTTGATGGGTTACACCTTCACTGTCTGTACATTTTGACCTTGGCCACAGTACACTAAAATGGAAGTTCACAAACACCACAATGACCTAGAGGCTCCTCACATAGAAACTTACAGATCTGGTATACTGTTTTCTAGAAACCCTTCCAAATTATAAAGTAATTCTAATAATCCATGTTTATCATAATTTTTCCTACCAAAAACCAATCCTGAGTATGAACTATTAGTTTCTTAAGGAGTAGATCTTCCCAGACCCCCAAACAAAAAAAAATAAATAAAGATCAGCTTTAGAACTAAAATGCTTAAGATTTATAAAGAGCCCTGCCTTACCTGAGATAAGGCTGTGTGTCCCATCTTACTATATGTGAGAATGACTATGAAACAAGTACGTCAGATAATATTTCTTTAAAGTTATGTTAAAAACATAAAAAATGTCAAGATTCCTAGGATCTCAAACAGGGGATATAATGTAATACTCAGTCAAAAAATTTAGGGTAGCTATTACACGAACTAAGTATTTTTACTTTTGTTAATTTTAGTTGAAATTTTCTTATAAGTTATCTAAAGATTCCCTGTTAGTGTTTTACAAATGTGTTGCTTTAAGAACACAACATGGGTTTATTCAAGATAATAAGTCATCACCTACAATACAGACAGAATAATACAGATCCCAATTAATAAAAAGATAATTATAAAGTTATAGACATTAAAGTCCAGTACTCTTAATATAAGGCTGTTAAAATTAATTTGCTGGATGTTTAAGATTAGGATTTAAAATTAAAGTTAAATGAAAAGGGCCAAGAAAACCAATATTTGGCTCTTACCCTCTGAGTCAATCTGAATCCAGGGAACAGGGGACTTCTCTAAAGAGCTTTGCAACTCTGAGCCACATAACCTCCTGATCAGGGAGATTAATGAGACCACTGAAGAACAGAAAGCCAATCAGTGCATTTGTTATGAAGAGGAGAGTCATCAGAGAAAGGAGATATCCCTGATGCTTCTGAGGGAAGATAAATGGTCAAGCAAGACCTGGACCCACCTAGCGCAAATGGCACTAGCAGAATTGAAAATGTGCACTCATTTTTCCAGAATTGACTCCCATAAAGCTCAGCTGACTGTTAACAATAGATAGAAACAAAAATCCGTTTGACTGCTTCATCTTAAACACTTTGGAAAGACAGTTAAAACGAAAATTCAGCCATTTCTGGGCATTTTAAATAATAATAATAATAATAATAATAATAATAATAATAATAATATTTTAAGGTATGCACTTTATTTTAGCCTCCCAAAATAAGTAAGACTGGAGGATACAAAGAAGGATTCTCAGACAGGAATGCCTGATACTTATAAAAAGAGACTATCAAGAAGAGCTGCCACAGGCAGAAATTTTTAATTTAAGGCCTGCAGATATTCCTAACCAACACAGGTAGGCTTGGTGTTTGCTAGTACGATTATCCAGCCCTGAGTAACAGAATTAAAGGTTTCTCTATTAGACATACAGGTGATACTAGAAAAAGGATTTTACAAGATCAGATGACATTACATTGTTAAACTGTATCTTATGGGGAAGGACAACTGTAACACTAAAAGTTAAATATTAATTTGATAGTCCTGATAACTGGGGATATTAAAGACTGGTGAGGGAACTTCTATACAGTAACATGTTCCGGCTGCTGCAACATTTATTCAGTACTCATGGTTTTTGTTTCTCTCATAGAAGAACCCATCCCCAGATGACTTTACAACCTGTTCTTCCCCAACCAGACTTCAATCCGAAATGACTTCTAAAAGGCAACTCATGTCCCCCAACTGACTTATAAAAGGCAACTCATGTCCCTCACGCCATGCCCACTCACTTCACCCTGTCTCAGGTTAGAAGAAGAAATAATGATTGACGCCACTCTTCTTACAACAATGGAGAGAAAGATAAGTAGACTATCAATGTAAGTAATTAATTAAGTCTGGTGAAATCAGGGAGATCTGTTTTGGGTAAGTTCTAAAAATTTGGAGAATCTTACCTGAGGGATTAAAATTTCCTCAGTGCTCTTCCCCTAATCTATTAAAGATTTGAAAGGGACACAGAGAAAAGGGGGAAATGATAGACCCAACCTGATCTTTTATTAAAATTGAGAGCCATCTTGCCACAAAGCCATGAAAAGGTAATTTTGGCTTTACCATAAATTACTGCAAATTCTGAACCTGCTTGAAATGCCTGCCCGTGCCTTGAACTCACGCATGCCCGGCTCTCTGACCAGATAGCAGCCCTCTCTGAAACTTTAGTGACACATCATAAATATTTGCCTTCTCTGGCCAGACAACATCCCTTTCTGAGGCTCTAATGGTCCTCTGAATTCTGATGTAGGGACAGCAAAAAAAACCTAAACTACCATTAGTGTGATGCTTGTCAGAGTTCTGTAATCTGTAACACCCCTTTTGTGTAACTTTCTGGGCTATAAAGCTGGGCTGTAGGAAAGCTGGGGTTGCTGTCTTGTTCCGGCTGTTTTGGGAGGGGAGGCAGCATGAAAGGTAGAAATAATAAGATTAATTTAATATGATTTTATTTAGAGTCAGTGGTCTTTTCTTGTGTCGTGGTCTAACGATTAACACTCCAAAAACATGGAGCTCTGACGGCCTAAAGACTTCTTGAGGAACTTCCTCTGAGGTTGGGCACTTGAAATATATGTTGTTGTAAGGAGCTTTAGCTTCCTTTCTAGTGAGACCATCAAAGATGGGTTTGAATCTATGTGACCTGGAGGACATGGTTTCTTGTATTCTAATGAACATAAGGCAGCAGTGCTGAATTTTCTCTTTGTAGGTAAACTGTGGCCACTGGGTGCTAAGTGTCTCCCCGTGTGGACTGTGAAGCCATTTTTTCATCCTCCACTTTTCGTGGTGTTTCTTGCTGCTGCACTGGGAGTTTGGTATTTGCTTCATGAAATACAAAGAGTTCAACTGGGACCCAGTTTTGGAGGGAGTTCTGTCACTTGTGGTGGGTCAGGGTCTGCAGGAGAATGCAACAACCAGGTTATATCTCACAGAGCTTGCCCCCTTGTACATAGAAATCTGACTCTGAACTTTGCCCTGGAACCTCTCCATGTAACAAGATGCCTTTACATAGAAGGTTCTGCTGGATGCACAATGTCAGTCACAAGCCATTTGGAAGGCAATGGCAAATCCTCATGGCCACACCACAGATGTATTATCACACACCTGCCCACCACTGCAATAGGCCCACTACTCAGCAGGCTCCAACTTACTGGCATCTTTGTTCTACACCATTTTCATGAAACCCGGTCAATCATGGCATTCTCTTGTACACTAATGATCAGCAACAAGACATCCAAAGGTTCTCTAGTGCCACCTGATTATTGGAATTTCAAAAATTTCATTGTATTTATCTAGCCATTTTTCATGGATGAAGTTGGAGACACTGTGGGTTTCAGTTCATTCAGGAACCATTAAATGGTGAGGAAGCTCATTTCAATGAAAGCTCTGGAGAACTCTCACAGGCAAGTCTTCCCATAGAGTCTTCAAAAGGTCACATGAAGCCAGGCCCATTGAGGTCTTCAATGTGACGTCCAAGGGTGTTCTGATTCTCAACTATGGCTGCCAAATCTTTCAGAATAAAATCATGTGATATCCTAGCTGAGATTCCAAGGCTCTGTGGAAAGCCACCCTGTCCTTGATCTCAGTTTCCAAGGGCGAATCCCATGCGTGGCCTCCTAAAATCTGAACACAGTTCATGGCAATATTTCTCTGAGATCAGTTCCAGAACTCAGACTTTAAGGGGAATCACACCAGAGTTCAAGCCCAGGTAGACCCAGTCATCACTTCCAACCGCCACACAAATGACCACAATTAAAACCAAAGCACTCCCACAAGGCCCTCATCTTCTTCCATATAGACACTCATCATAACCTGTGGTTCGAGGTTTCCATGAGGGGATCAGTCCAAGACAGTGTACAAAATAACCTCCCTTGCCCCTCATTTGCCTAAAGTCAGGGTTGCCTGGACACCCTTCCTGAGAACCAGGAGTGATCAAATAGGCCTGCCATAAATACTGCTCTGCTTCCCGAATTTGAGGCCTACTGACTCTCGGGTATATATTCTTTATGTGAATTGGAATCATGAGAAAACCCAAGCACCTATGGGCTATCTTCTGCAGGGTTTGAAGAACTCATTTGACACAAAGGATCCCTATTTTCAATTGATGGAGGTCAGGAACCTTACAGAGGAAGGCGAGAGACTTCGTCCACAATGACTGCTTTTTTGGCCATTTTGGTTTTGGAAGCACACATGTAATCTTTCTTTAGATCCATCAGGTTCTGAGAATCTATGCAACAGCCTCACACATTGCCACGAGTCTGATGCAGACACATCCCTTTCCAAAGCAATTAAGCAAAGAGCTACAGGTGATGCCCATTAATTTCCATTGAAAACCATTTTTTCAGGCTTCACAAAGGGGTGGACTGAGACAAAGACGTTTCTGACATTCAGGGCAACAGAACAATAGGTAAGCAAATGGCCCAAAGCAGGGTTTCTCGAATGATATCTGAGTTTTCTGAGATGATCCCATTCCCTTCAGCTATCCAGTACGTGGCCATGTCACAGAGCCTGGAGGTGGTACATATTGTGGACACCAAACCATGAGCCTATTCTGGAGAGTGGCCCGAATTCAAGAAGAAAACAGGAACTTAGGAAGATAGTAGTTGTTGCCCATCTATAAGGCAAGCCACAGTCCATATATAAATTGGGCAGGATGAATGCTGTGAAGCTTTCTACAAGACAGGAAACATCCATTGATGCATTCTCTTTTCTAATATCTACAACCACAGATACAGTGGGATAAAGAGACATAAAAACACTCGCCTTATCAAAAGACTTACTAGAAACGATCCAATCCAAACCAAACAAAGCGACTTTCCTACCTATTCCCAGATCATGAGACAAAACCACAAACTCCCACGCACACCCACAAAGTCACCGCCTTCCCCCAAGTAGGTCTGTAACTATCCGGAGTGTCCTCTGACTGATGGGCCATACTATGTTCCCCCAAAATGGGCTATCCTATCTCAGATCTGGTCTCCTTGCCAACAATGTGAAGTTGTCAGGTGCCAGTGGTGAGCCACTACCTGCTTTCTCAGGAAAGGCCCCTCTTCAGAGCTCTCTTGGCATTTGGCCATCTTCACATCAGTAGTTACCAAGAAAGACTGACTCTGTCCTTGGTAAATCCAATCATTTGAGACCACTGGGACTGGGACTGGGACTGCCTCTGGGTGCCTGGCTTTTTGGATCCCAAGTTCAGAGAGTTCCATCACCAAGAAAGTGATGTAGGTCACTTCCTTCTGGAACTGAATGAGGTCACTTCCTAGGCAATCACTTTTTCCTAACATTTGCTTCCAAGTGTCCCAATAGATGGAGGCTGCCCCTACTTCCTGTGACACTTTCACAAGTTAGAATGGTATATCAAACATAGCACCCGGAAGCAGCTCTGCACACAGGCCTGGTTTGGTCCATCTTCTCTACATTAAGAAGAGAGAGATTGCTTCAGACACACCCATTCATCCTGACCAGGTTGTTTGTCGTGGAAGATGACTTTTGCTCTCTCAGGTCCTTCATAGCTTCCTCTATCATCCCCAGGGTTCATTTCTGCATGGACCTTTGAGGTTCTCAGCAGGTGGAAGATCTCTTATGTTCCTGTATTGTAAGACCAACTCTGTCCCTGATCTTCTGTAAAGTTAGATGGAGGCCAAAGAGTATGGTTAGGGTTAATAACATGTTTGATTTGGGTTAGGAATCATTCTGCTGGATGAATAATGGTATTGGGAACTTGCGATATTTGTAAGTATATATAGAGGTGAAATATATGTATGAAAACAGAAATCTAGGTAAGATTTGAAGCCCAGAAGGGCATTGGATCCTTGATTGGGATACTTAGCTTTGAATTATGTTCTGCACATGTGTCTCAGATAAATCTATACACAATGGTATAGGACCTTGTACTTGGATGATTGAATGTCGAAGAGAACATCCAGTCTAAAAAGGAGAGTTGGTAGGATTTGGAAGATAGTTGGTAGAATTAGAAAAAAAGAGTGAGTATGGGATTTGAAAAAAAAGTTCTTTAGCAATAGGGTTTCAGGTAGAGAGAAAATGTAAATGTCAGCACATGTGAAGAGTTGGTCACAATGATGAATTGGGGAAAATATGTAGGAAAGCAGATATCAATAGAGACATAGGAAATCAGGCAAATGATAAAGTGATTGATTGGATTAGACATTTTCAACAGGCTTGAAGTTGAATATATAATCTTAGGAAGAAACACATATGTAGTCACCAATAGGATTGACATTTGAGAGCATTAGCCAACCTGGACACGGGTGATTTTTATAATCCATACTCATATTCCATTTAGGCTTTGGTACAATCGTAAGTGTGACTTTCCATTTTCTTGCCAGAATATTACTGTGATAAAATGTATATGTAGATCAGGTGACATGAGTATTTCTTGCACCATTTCTGGGAGCAATATTTTGAAGAGGTATAAATTAGTATTGGGGGCACAAATAGGTGTACCATGTGTGTATGAATATAGAGAGAATGATTGAATAGACCATACTGTGAATAAATAATATAACTCGTTCCAACTTTACAAATTGGAAAATTAATATCTCAAAATACATAGCAAATCTTATATTGATATACATACATTCATTCCAACCAGTTATACATCTAATGGTAATATTAGGGTTGTAGTTTATCATAAATTCTGTGTGAGTTTTGCTTCAAAATTGATTATGGAAATCGAAAATAATGTGTTTGGAAAGAAGTCTCATGAAATGAGCAGTCAAAAACAAGTAGGAATATATGTGTTCTGAAGCAGGAAGTGATTGAATGTGTTACAAATGTCTTTAAATTTGTGAACTTGTGGATGAAATGTACATTTTATGATGTACAAAAACTGAAGAAATAGAAATGTCCCAGTGTTGAATAAAATTGAACGTCAAAATACACATCATGTCCCATAGGAATCTACTAGCATTGATGTTAAAGTGGGTCAGTTACTGTAGAAATATAAGGATTTGTTTGCACCATTCACTGAAGTAAGTTTTCAGTACTAGAAAACAAATATGTATTTCAGGTGGATGAATGTTTCTGAAAATAATCTTATGAAAAGTTGATTATAAAACCACATACATGAACATTAGTGAATTTAGGGAGTGTATAATAAGACACATGTATTTCATATTTTGAAAAATCTAGAGTGTATATATATATATATATATATATATATATATATATATATATATATATATACACACACACACAAATACATTGGAAAGTAGAAAATATATGCCAATCAAAATTCATCATGAAATATATATCATCCACAGATCCAAAAATATTAATTTTACTGAACATGGATTTATGTATAATGTTGCTCAACTAAAAAGCTCACTCATAGTTTGAATTTTCAGTTCCAAAAGCATTTAGGAGGAGTGATTTCTTCTCATACTTTCTATCTGCCAAGTTAGCCACCTCACAAAAATGTACGTGTATTCCAGGTAGGATTTTGTATGTGCATATAAAAATACATGTGCTGAATTGGCTACAGAAAATGGGAGACAGGAATTCACATGTGTGTTAACTTTAAAAACACATGGAGAACAATTTCAAGAAAAAAACTGACAAGATTTATAACTCCTACCCTATATCATGCAAAAGGCAAGACCAACTATTCACCATGCCTCCTCTGAACTGCTTGTATTTCTATTCTGTTTGGGTTATTTTTCTCCATCATATTAGGATTAGTAGTCAGAGTCTAGTAGGGTATGGGTTAGTGTCAGAGTTTCAGTATTTCGAATGAAAAATTGCAAAATGTATCCAATGTGTATGTAAATATGTGCTACACAAAAATCTTCCCACTCTTATCCAGAACAATGTCTTGACAATACCTTCGCCCCAAGTAAGAAACAATTAGAGGAAAAGAGTTAGAAATTCCGTGAATACATATCTGGAATGGAAAACAATCAGGAGTTCACAATCTTGGAAGTGGTAGAGGAGTTTTCAAAAGTAAGGGACAGGGTAAACACTCCACAAAAATGGAATTCTGCTGGCCTAGAGACTTCTTGGGAAACTCTCTGTGAGGTTGGGCACTTGAAATATATGTTGTTGTCAGGAGCTTTAGCTTCCTTTCTAGTGAGACCATAAAAGCTGGGTCTGCATCTATGTGACCTGGTGGACATTGTTTCTTTTTTTCCCAATGAACATGAGGCAGCATTGCTGAATTCTCCCTTTGTAGGTAAACTGTGGCCCCTGGGGGCTAAATGTCTCCCCATGTGGACTGTGAAGCCATATGGTCATCCTCTATTTTCGTGGTGTTTTTTGCTGCTGCACTGGAAGTTTGGTACTTGCTTCACGAAATACAAGAAGTTTAAATGGAACACAGTACAGGAGGGAGTTCTGTCACGTATGGTGAGTCAGGGTCTGCATGAGAATACAAGAACCAGGCTTCTATCCCACATAGCTTGCCCCCTTGACTATAGCAACCTGATTTTGAACAGTGTCCTGAAACCTCTCCATATAACAAAATGCCTTTACATATAAGGGTCTGCTGGTTTGACCATGTCAGTGACAAGCCATTTGGAAGCCAATGGCAGATCCACATGGCCCCACCACAGATGTTTTATCACACACCTGCCCACCATTGCTCTAGGCCCACTACTCAGCAGGATCCAACTTTCTGGCATCTCTGTTAAACACCATTTTAATGAAAACCAGTCAATCAAGGCACTGTCTGGTATACTCATTGTTGGAAAAAGTATAAACGACAGCCATACCCCAGAGAAAAACCCCAACATGGCGCCTAAGGACTTCTTCTTCCTACCTTCTTCTTTTCTGAAGTGGCGCGAAAAGTTACCGCCCGGGTGAACTCTCCCACTGGTGCCAATTTCAAATCTCGCTGGCGGGGAACCTTAGCCCCAATGAGAACTAACTCCTGGGCTCCGGAGCTGATATCTGAAAGAACTTGCCAATAAATGGGTTGCCTGCCATTTATCTAAGTCCTTTCATCTCCTCCTTAGTTCTATATAAGTACACAGCTTTTTGCAATAAAATTGGAATTCTCCCGGCGAAGTGCCTTTGAGTGGGGAGTTCTTTCATTCTGGTGCCCCGTTTGAGGATACGGGTGAGCTCTTTCCAACAAGAGCCCCGTCCCCCGTTCCGCCCAGAAACTCCGTCCTGGTCCGCTCTTTTCAGAGGCCAGCTTCCTGCACTCACCACTGATCTGATGTATGTAAGCTTCCCCTGACCCCGGCTCGCCAACTTCCTTCGGGCTACCGCTAGTTTTGTGACCCTGATCGTCCAGCACACTCTAGACGCCCGGTAGGGGAGAGGGAATTCCTCCCACCAAGACCTTTACTGGTCACAGTGGACCCTCTAGTGATCCGTTTCCCTTTGGGGCATGAGGGTTCTGAGTTTACACGAGAGGCTCTGTGGTTTTTCCTCCTTTGCTGCCACTGCTGCTGCCGGCTAGATTTGCTGTTTCCTGCAGGGCTGCTGTGTCTGGCTGAAGCTGCCTCTCTGCTCAGGGAAAACTGAACTCCCGTCCTAGAACTGCATTCTGCTGGAGCTAAAGTTCTGTTTTCATTACTGACTTCTTCAGCTGCGTTCGAAAACTTTCCTGACGTCAGGTTGCCAATGGCTCCAAACCCATTGGGTCTTCCAGATCGCACTTCACTGGTGACGACCAGGTAGTACCCTCTGTATTTCCTCGCGACAGCTGGTCATTTTGGGGACACCCACGTGACCCCCATTCGCCCTGAATTTCCTGGAAGCCGTTCCAGCTCGGGTTTTCTCTTTGTCTCTCTCGCTTACTCTTATTCTCTCTCTCTCTCTCTCTCTCTCTCTCTCTCTCTCTCTCTCTCTCTCTCTTCCATCTCTCCCTGTGACAATGGGCATCTCTTCATCTGTACCTGAAGCCTCACCTCTCAAATGTTTAATAAAAAATCTGGCCACACTCTCCCTCACACCAGACATCAAGCCCAAACTTTTAATTAAATTCTGTACCCAAGATTGGCCTCCATATCCACTGGATAATGGCAATCATTGGCCTCCAGAAGGCTCCTTAGATCCAAACCTCCCCTGGGACCTTTTTAACTACTGCCAGCATCTGGAAAAGTGGAGGGAGATTCCCTGCATTGAAGGTATTAGCCTTCCCACACAGCACCTTGTCTCTGCTCCTCCTGCCCTCCCCCTCAGGTCCTCCTTGCTTGCAATCCCCTCTCTTTCCCTACTTCTACTTCTGACTTCACAGATTCTTCCTCATTCAACCCAGCAGATGAACCCCCACCTTCTCCCCAGCCCCATCTGCCCCTTCTCTTCTGCAATACCCTCCTCATCCTCTGCCTGATTCCATGGATCCTCAGCCTTCCATTTTATCCCCCTCCCCTCCGTCCTCTTCTGCCTGCTCCACTTCCTCCTCTTCCAAAGAGACACTCCCTTCCCCTCCCTCTCCTTCCTGTCCTCCGCCTGCCTCTCTCAGTCCTCCTTTTACCAGGTCTAAAGGACTCCTTCCCACCCCTAAGACAATCGCACCCCTTCGTGAGGTAGCTGGTCCCGAGGGTGTCATCAGAGTCCACGTGCCCTTCTCCAGGTCAGACATTACTCATCTAGAGAGCAAGTTAGGCTCAATCACCACTAAACCCACCACTTACATTCGGGAGTTTCAATGGGTCCTGCAAGCATATAGCCTCACTCATCATGACATATACATGCTCTTGGCGAATACACTTCTCCCCGAGGAAAGGCAATGGGTCTGGGAGCTAGCCCAAGCCCATGCTGATGAAAATCATAGGACCAATCCTGACCACCCCACGGGCTCTCATGCTGTCCCAGAGCAGGAACCCTATGGGATTACAACACCCCTGAAGGCTTACAGACTCATGACCTTTTTACATCCTGCCTCTTTGCGGGCCTGAAAAAGGCGACCCACAAGGCTGTTAACTTTAAAAAGGTGCAGGAGGTCATTCAAAGGAAGGAGGAAACACCTTCAGAATTCCTGGATAGACTAACCAAGGCCCTTCAACACTGCACATAACTCGACCCAGAAACCCCTGATGGCCGTCATCTCTTAATGACATATGTTCTGGCCCAAAAATACTCTGACATTAAAGCCAAGCTTAAAAAGCTTGAACAGGGCCCTGCTACTCCTCAGACTGAAATCCTCGCTGTCTCTTTAAAGGTTTTTCATGGTAGAGAGGATGAAAGTGAATGCCATAGGCAGAGAGCTGAAAATGCCAAATTCCAAATGTTGGCCCAGGTCATTCAGAGAAGGCCATCACCACGCCGTCCCAATGTGACACCCCCTGGAGCTTGCTTCAAATGTGGTAAGGATTGTCCTTCGCCGAGAACACCCTACAACCCCTGCCCAACATGCCATCAAAGGAGACACTGGGGGGCAGACTGCCGAACAACCCGGAAGGGAGGTTGGTCAGCCACCCGGCAACCCCAGCCTCTCCTGGGCTTGGCAGAGGAGGAATGATGGAGCCCCGGGCCTTCCCTCCAGACTATTACCATCAAGAATCAAGAACCTAGGGTCACCTTCCTGGTGGATGGACGCTTCATTACCTTCCTTTTGGATACTGGTGCCACTTTTTCGGTCTTGAGGGAGTATTGGGGTTCTACCACACCCTCAAAAACTCCTATTGTCGTGGTAGGAGGTAAACATATTTTCCCTCAAAATCCCTTTTGCCCTTCACTCACTCCTTTCTCGTTATGAGCCATTGCCCCATTCCCCTTCTGGAAAGGGACATACTCTCACTATTAAAAGTCACCATTCACATATCACCCCACACCTCTCCTACCTCTCATTTCCTCATGATGTTCCTAGGGGCAGATACACCTCCTCCATGCACTCTCCCACGACTATCTAAATCAGTTAACCCTGAGTTTTGGGACACAACTACACCCTTTATGGCTAAATGCAGTACTATTCATATTGTCTTACTGGACCCTTCAAGATATATTAGTCAACCATGATATCCACTCACAACCACAGCCTTCCTCGGATTAGAAGCCATCATCCAGGATTTATAATGAAAGGGGTATCTTAGGCCTACAGACTCTCCTTTCAACACCCCCATTCTGGCAGTTAAGAAACCTAACGTGTCCTACAGGCTGGTTCTAGACCTTCCCCTTGTCTACTCCTCTGTGGTCCCCATCCACCCGCTAGTCTCCAACCCTTACACCCTCCTCTCTCAGATCCCTGCCACTACTACCCACTTCTTGGTTCTAAATTTGAAACATGCATTCTTTTCTATTCCCTTGTTCTCAGAATCTCAGGATATCTTTGCTTTTACTTGCACTTACTCTCACACCCGCCATTTTCATCAGCTTACCTGGACTGTCCTCCCACAGGGATTCAGGGATAGCACCCATCTCTTTGGCCAAGTTCTTGCCCAGGACCTCACATCCTTTCACCCGACCTGTCCTGACTCTTCTCTCCTTCAATATGTCGATGACCTACTTCTATGTAGTCCCTCTGGGAACACTCTCAATCCCACACTGCTCAGCTTCTTAATTTCCTAGCAGACAAGGGAAATAGGAAGTCTCCCCACAAGGCCCAGGTTTCCCAGTCTTCTGTCACCTTTCTTGGTTTTTGCCTTACACCCAGAAAAAAGGAAATAACACTGGATAGGAGGCAACTCCTCTCTGATCTTCCAGTGCCCCATACAAAAGCCAAAATACTATCATTCCTAGGACTAGCAGGTTATTTTAGGGCCTGGATCCCAAATTATTCTCTTCTATACAAATCCTGTATGAACTAGCAAAGGGACCCCCTAGTGAATCTCTTGCCTCCTCCCCAAACTACCACTTGCGCAGGCTTCAGCAACTTGTCTTAAAGGCACTTGCCCTTCACCTTCCTGATCTTTCAAGACCATTTCATGTATATGTCCATGAAAAAGGGAGGCAAGAACTTGGGGTCTTAGGTCAAAACTATGGGCCTACATTTGCACCTGTGGCATATTTGTCCAAGCAAATTGACCCTACCATCCGTGAGTGGGCCCCTTGCTTAAGAGCTCTGGCTGCTGGACAAATTTTACACAAAGAAGCCTCTAAGCTTACTTTTGGGGCCCCTTTAACTATCCACTCCCCACATCACTTGAAGGATCTTTTAGCTTATAAGGGCTTTCAAACCCTTCCTCCATCCAAAGTTCTGTCACTCCTCACTTCGTTTCTGGAAAACCCTAATATTACTTTCCTCCCCTGCTCTGCACAGAACCCTGCCTCACTGCTCTCAATGACTCCCACGTCTAACACACCAACTCATAATTGGTTGGAAACCTTAGATGATTTCCTCCCCTGTCATTCTTCCATTTCTGAGAGACTACTAGCCAAGCCTGACCTTATCTGGTTTACTGATGGCAGTTCCTTTAGGCAGAATTGCACTCATTACTTTGGATACACTGTAGTTTCAGCCACTGAGATTATAGAGGCCAAAGCTCTGCCTTCAGGAACTACCAACCAGCAGTCTGAACTTATAGTAGCCACTCGTGCCTGCCTTCTAGCACAAGGCAAATCCCTAACCCTTTATACTGATTCAAAATATGTCTTCCATATCTTATCCCATGCTGCAATATGAAAGGAGCGAGGCCTACTTACCACCAAAGGTAATGTGATCACTAATTCGGCTCTTATAACCAATCTGATAAAGGCCTCCCACTTACCCACCCAGGTGGGAGTTGTCCATTGTAGGTCTAATTAGAAGGACGTCTCTCTTATCACTGAGGGCAATGCCAAAGCTGACCAGGCGGAACAAATGGCTGCTACCACTTCCAATGATGGACCCCCTGGGGGACATATAATGGCCACTTTAGACAGCTCATCTGAAGCCCCTACTTCTTCCAGTAAGAAAAAGGATCTCTTCAAGTTCCTTCATACTCTATTCCTTTCCAATTCTCAGTCTTTGACCCTCTTTTTACAGAGCTTCTTCTCGCTCACCCTCTCTGACAAAGCCATGCTACAGAATATAGCCTCTAATTGTCAGATCTTTCAGTGGACCAACACTTATACTCCTTTAAGGCCCAAACCTTTTCCTTCCCACCAAGCCCGGGGACACATTCCCACTGCTGACTGGCAGGTAGACTTCACCAACATGCTCACAGTATGGCGCACTAAATACCTCCTTGTCTTTGTGGACACTTTCTCTGGTTGGATTGAGGCATTTCCCACTTCCAATAAAACGGCTTCCACTGTAGCTTTAATCTTACTGACAGACATCATCCCCAGGTTTGGTATGCCCACTTCTCTAATTTATGACAATGGCCCTGAGTTTATTTCTAGAATCACACAAAAGGTCTCTCAAGCCCTCTCCTTCAAGTGGCATTTCCACTGTCCATATTATCCCCAAGCTTCAGGGAAAGTGGAAAGGGTAAATTGTACTCTAAAGGAAGTCCTTAACAAATTGACAATGGAATTAAACTTAGACTGGGTCAAACTCCTTCCCTTGGATTTGCTTCGAATCAGAGCTCTCCCTAAAAACCATCTTTACTGTCTCCCTTTGAGATAATGTATGGAAGACCTCTTATACCCCCTGGGTTGGTCATTTCACAAGGACCTCTCACCCAAGATTTGTCTTTGCCTCTTTTGTATCATCTCCGCTCGGAACTCTGGAAATATCAGGACTGGCTTCATCCGGACCCAGTGTCCTCTCCAAACACTCCTCCCTTAACACCTGGGAGTCTAGTATATTATAATACCCCAGAGGAGAAAGGGACTCTTGCCCCAAAATGGGAAGGCCCCTATCCTGTCATTCTCTGTACCCCCACTGCCACCAAACTCTCCTTACCAGACAACCGTCTAACTCCCTGGATTCACATTTCCAGGTTGAAGCCATATCACCAGGAGGCCCCACCTGCTGACGACAGGACCAAACCAGAGGAACTCCAAGAATCACCTCCTGAAGCTCCCATTAACTCCTGCTCTCCACACTCATCTGACCCATTTAAGTTGCGGCTCACACGGTGTTCCATGCAGCCCAATTCCTCTTAAAAAAGTCACAATGGGCTCTCTCAACACCCTAATCTTCTGTAACTGCTTTTTTTTTTGTGCTCTGCTTATTTTCTGTGCTCTATCGGGACTGGTCTTTACCCTCCTCTCCTACCATGTATTTATTCACTCTTCAGGAACGATACTCAGAACATGGCATGTAGAAGGTCCGTGCAGTGGATGCAACTACTTGCTTCATCCACAACTGCACCTCTATTTCCCTAAAATTGTCACCTTCAAGGACCTTCGTCCCTGGTAGCTGGAACTGGCTTTTCATTTGCTTCCTTTTTGATCAAACAAAAGACTATTGTCATTGGTGGCCTGAGATATATAATGGGTGCCCCTATTGGTCATGCAGGTTCCATGATGAACATGGTAGCTATTCTTACCACTCACTTGGTTACCCTAAAGTGTGGACTTCTAGTTACCTAAAGTGGGATAAAGTCTCTTTATCTGATAACAATGGATGGTATACTTTAGATATACCTGACCCCATGGCCAAACGTTGGGACTATGTTGAGTTTGCTGTCTATGCTCGGACAACCTCAGCCAGACCCACAGGGTGGATGACAGTTGGCCGCACCCTGATTATGCCACCTAAGGCAACCATCCAGGTAGTCGAACACATTAAGGAGTCAGAATCAAAACATTTAGATCTTATCCATAGCTCATCCACAAAGGATTCAGACCCTTCAACCCCCTCAGGTCCCCCTGACACATGGCTCAATTTGTTACACCAATCTCTTCGATTATTAAACTCCACCCCTCTTTCTGTGCCTCCTTCTCAGTGCTTTCTCTGTGCTTCACTTAGTCCCATTAGCGGCAGGAAACATTTCAGCAAAAACCTACAATTTCTCTAAGAAAGGACAACCCCTACATGTGACACGTATCCCACTGTGGGAAAGTTATTTCACCAATACTTTATTTGCTTTCATCTGTTTCCACCTGCCAATAATGAATCCTTTACCCATTTGTTCCTTGAGCTTAAGCACCCAATCGAGCTCTGCATTTATGCAACCTGGACATTTCCTCTGGTGTAATGGGTCTTTAAGTACCTCAACGATCAATGTCTCTGGCACCTGTTTCTTGGTTACTGTAGTTCCTCAGCTGTCTTTGTATACTCCCACCGAATTCCGACAGTTGGCCCTACCTTCCTGAACCCGTAGGGCAGTCTTTCTGCCAGTTCTGGTAGGCCTCACTTTAACAACCTCAGTGGCGGGTCTCGGACTCTCTGGTGGAGCTATAGGTCATGCTCTATGGGCATTCAAAGACCTGCAACAAAAACTGCAGGAAGCACTCGATACCACTGCTGAGTCTCTGGGCTCCTTGCAGCGCCAGGTTACTTCATTGGCACAAGTGGCTTTACAGAACCAAAGGGCAATTGATCTTCTCACTGCAGAAAAAGTGGGTACATGCCTATTTCTCAGAGAGGAATGTTGCTCTTATGTTAATGAATCTGGGCTGATAGAAAAAAATGTTGTTAAATTGCAGAAATTATTGACCAAATTGCTCAAACCTAGCTCCTCCAATCCCATAACAGGGTTCTTCCAATCCTATCTTGCCATGTACTTACTACCTATCTTGGGGCCCCTTATTGGGATGCTCCCTTTTTTTGCTCTCTTGCCATGCATAATGAAGTTCCTTCAAACCCAACTGCAAAAAATTTCTAATCAAAATTTCAACCAGCTTTTGCTTAGGCACTACCATCCTCTGATGACCGATGAACCCCTAACATCTCCAAGAGAACCGTTCACTCAGTGATGAAGCTCACTACCAGGCACGATGGAATGCAACGTACATCAGACAGCGGGAGGCAACGAGCTTGGAGAACCTCTTAATCTGCCATCCTGGATTCATGAGTCTTTATGACTTCTAAGCTTCCTCATGGCCCTTGGCCTCTTCTATGTCAGTCCCCCAACATGGAACTTCTGCCAAAAATTGACCTTTGCTTTAATTTTTATCTTCATTCTGTTTTTATTCGCTCTGATCTTCTTCAAGTGCTGGTGACGCCATGACCAGGCAACGCTTCGAGTATTTCCTAGAGTCTCTGTTACAGGACCAGTAGCTGATACCAACAATCTCCTCCATCCAGAACTGGTTTCATGCCATCGACAACTTGTGGCATCAGGGAACTTTCATTGACTTTACCCCTACTGAAGTAGCTATCTATACCACTGGCTTTTATTTCTGGCTGCCATGATATCCCCAGACCTGGCCCCCGAGCATTTGTCCACTTCCCTTTCTAGGCCCCACTGCACCCCCACACAGCAGGCAGCAGCCAGAAATGACAAACAATGCCCCACTTTCTAAGAAAACAAAAAGGGAGGAATGTTAGGAAAAGTATAAATGGCAGCCATACCCCAGAGAAAAACCCCAACATGGCACCTAAGGACTTCTTCTTCGTAAATTCTTCTTTTCTGCAGTGGCGTTAAAAGTCCCCACCCTTGTTAACTCTGCAGCCAGCGCCAATTTCAAATCTCACTGGTGGGGAACCTTAGCCCCAATGAGAATTAATTCCTGGGCTCCGGAGCTGATATCTGAAAAACTTATTCTCAGAACATGAGACCAAATCACAAACCCACAACCACACCCACAAAGGCACCTCCTTCCCCCAAGTAGGTCTGTGACTATTCGGAGTGTTCTCTGACTGCTGGGCCATACTATGTTCCTCCGAAATGGCCTGTCTTGTCTCAGATCTGGTCTCCTTGGTCAACTCTGTGAGGTTGACAGGAACCAGTGGTGAGCCACTACCTTCTTTCTCAGGAAAGGCCCCTCTTCAGAGCTCTTCTGGCATTTGGACATCTTCAAATCAGTAGGTACCAAGAAAGACTGACCCTCTCCTTGGTAAATCCAAACAAGTGAGACAACTGGGACTGGGACTGGGACTGGCTCGGGGTGCCTGGCTTCCTGGATCCCAAGTTCAGAGAGTTCCAACACCAAGGAAGTGAGGTGAGGTCACTTCCTTCAGGAACTGAATGAGGTCACTGCCTTGGCAACCACTTTGTTTTAGCAGTTGCTTCTTATGGTCCCTTTAGATGGAGGCTGCCCCTACTTCCTGTGACCCTTTCATAAGTTAGAATGGGATATAATCCATAGGCTCTCAGGAACAGCTCTCCAAAAGGCCTGGTTTGGTCCGTCTCCTCTACATTAAGAAGACAGAGGCTGATTCAGACACCAAACTTCATCCTACCAGGTTGTTTTCCATGGAAGATGACTTTTGCTCTCTCAGGTCCTTCATAGCTGCCTACATCTTCTCCAGGGATCATTTCTGCACATACCTTTGAGGTTCTCATCAGGTGGAAGATCCCATACATTCCTGTATTGTAAGACCAACACTGTCATTGCTTTTCTGTAAAGTTAGATTGAGGGAACAGTGTATGGT
The DNA here is from genome assembly GCF_048772815.1 of Callospermophilus lateralis. Lineage (NCBI taxonomy): Eukaryota > Metazoa > Chordata > Mammalia > Rodentia > Sciuridae > Callospermophilus > Callospermophilus lateralis. The sequence goes on from NW_027513702.1 coordinate 19,798, forward strand.
TAGTGTTAATAACATTTTCAATTTTGGTTAGGAACCATTCTGCTCGATGAACAATGGTATTGGGAACCTGTGATATTTATAAGAATATAGAGGTGAAATATATGAACGAAAAGAGAAATCTAAGTAAGATTTGAAGCCCAGAAGGTCATTGGGTTCTTGATTGGGATACTTAGCATTGAATTACGTTCTGCACAGATGTCTCAGATAAATCGATATACAATGGCATAGGACCTTGTACCTTGGATGATTGAATGTAGAAGAGAACATCCAGTCAAAAAGGGATAGTCGGTAGGATTAGGAAGACAGTAGGTAGGTTTAGGAAGAAGAGTGAATATAGGATTTGGACCAAAGTTTTTTAGCAATAGGGTTTTGGTTAGAGAGTGAATGTTAGTGATAGCACATGTGAAGATTCAGTCACAATGATGAACTGGGGAAAATATGTAGGAAAGCAGATATCAATAGACACATTACAAAATCATTCAAAGTGTAAAGTGAGTGACAGCTTTAGACGTATTCAAAGTGTTGAGTTTGAATATATAATCTTTGGAAGAAACAAATATGTAGTCACCAATAAGATTTTCATTTGAGATCATTAGGCAACCTGGACATGGATGTTTTTAGTAATCCAGGATCACTTTCCATTTAGGTATGGTACAATCATAAGTGAGAACTTTGCTTTTTCTGTTCAGAATATTACTGTGATAAAATGTATATGTAGATCAGGTTACATGTATTTGTTCCACCATTTCTGGGAGCAATATTTTGAAGAGGTATAAATTAGTATTGGGGGTACAAAGAGGTGTACCCTGTGTCTATGAATATAGAGATAATACATGAATAGACCATACGGTGAATAAATAATATAACTGGTTCCACTTTAAATAATGGATTGAATTGATATCTGTAACTAAGTAAGAAATCTTATATTGATATACAATCATTCTTTCCAACCACTTATACATTTAAAGGTAATATTAGGGTTATGGTTTATCATGACGGGTGTTTTGCTTCAAATATGATAAAGGAAATCGAAAATAATGTGTTTGGAAAGAAGTCTCATGAAAAGAGCAGTCAAGAAACATGGAGGAATACATGGGTTCTGAAGCACTAAGTGATTTGAAGTTAAACAAATGCGTATAAATTTGCTAAATTGTGGATGAAATATTTATATATCCTCTGATGTGCATAAACTGAAGAAATAGTAATGTTCCAGTGTTGAATAAAAATGAACATCAAAATGCACATCATGTCCCATAGGAATCTAATCTACTTGCATTGATGTTAAACTCGTGTCAGTTACTGTAGAAATATTATGATTTGGCTTTTTTTTTTGGTGTTATAATACAATTTATTTTAGTACTAGCATGCCACAGAATGTAGAGGAAGGAACAATGGATTATTATTATCATTGTGATAATTTAAGGTTTTATATCACATTAAGCTATAATATGGCATAATATATCTTATGAATTAGAGAAAATTTTTTTTAAAAAACCTATTATTTAAGGACCATATGCACTGACAATTTAAATGGCTTTCTCCTGATTTCAATTTCTATCAATTGTGTATTAATTGCCAAATATTTATTTTAGTACTTTTCATATTCATAATTGATATAAAGTCAATTGTTTAATTCTTCTTGTAAGTAGTTACTTATTACAGCAGGGACATTATTAATAATTCTAAATCTTTATTAGAAAAATGGTACAAAGTTATTTTCATGCAAAATTAAGAATAATTGCCTTCTCTGAATGTTTGATTGTTAATACATATAACAAAGAGCTTTTGATGAGTCTCTTCCCCAGTAAAACATAAAATGCAAAGATATAGTTGGGTATGTATGTCCAAATAAAGATAAGAAGAAATACACGTTATTAGCTAGAAACAATTAAATAAAAGATGAAAAGAAAAATCCAATACATTGTACGAACTTGTCAGATGAGGTAGTATTCTGGAAGAATAGCCTAAGGCTAGACATGGTCCATGACAAAATATTAACTAAAAAAATAAAATATGAAAAATATAGGAAATGCTATGAATTTTTCATGAAGGTAGGTGAGTTATCCTTTAATCTCATTTTATGTGCATTTTCAAAAGCCAAATTTCTGGTAAAATAAATTTGTGATAGTTACAACTACACAAAACAAAGTTTCTGCTTAGCAAAATGAATGCATCTCAACCCTTTTTTAGCTGATTTCTTCCCACTCAATTTTAAACCTTTATTTATTTATTTATTTTTATTGGTTGTTCAAAACATTACAAAGCTCATGATATATCATCTTTGATACATTTTTCTCATTTGGTTTATGAACTCCCATTTTTTCCCCAAATAAGAATTGCAGAAACACATTGCTTACACATTCACATTTTTACATAATGGCATATTAGTGACTGTTGTATTCTTCTACCTTTCCTATCCCCTACTATCCCCCCTCCCCTGCCCTCCCATCTTCCCTCTCTACCTCATGTGCTGTTGTTTAATTCTCTCCATTATTTCCGCCCCATTTCCCCTCACAACCTATTATGTGTAATTTTGTGTATCATTGAGGGTATTCTACCATTTCCATATGCTTTCTGTTCTCTCCCTTTCTCTCCGCCCACACGTCTTTGTATAATGTTAATCTTTTCTTCATGCTCTTCCTCCCTTTCTGTTCTTAGTTGCTCTCTTTATATCAAAGAAGACATTTGGCATTTGTTTTTTTAAGGATTGGCTAGCTTTGCTTAGCATATTCTGCTCTAATGCCATACATTTCACTGCAAATTCTATGATTTTGTAATTTTTTAGTGCTGCGTAATACCCAATTGTGTGTAGATTCCACATTTTTTTTTATCCATTCATCTATTGAAGGGCATCTAAGTTGGTTCCACAGTCTAGCTGTTGTGAATTGTCCCGCTTTGATCATTGATGTGGCAGTATCCCAATAGTACGCTGTTTTAAGATCCTCAGGGAATAGTCCAAGAAGTGTGATAGCTTGGTCAAATGGTGGATCCATTCCCAGCTTTCCCAGGAATCTCCATACTGCTTTCCAAATTGGCTGCACCAATTTGCAGTCCCACCAGCAGTGTACAAGTGTCCCCTTTTCCCCACATCCTCGCCAACACTTACTGTTGTTTGACTTCCTAATGGCTGCCGATCTTACTGGAGTGAGATGGTATCCTAGGGTGGTTTTGATTTGCATTTCTCTGACTGCTAGAGATTGTGAGCATTTTTTCATGTACTTGTTGATTGATTGTATGTCCTCCTCTGTGAAGTGTCTGTTCAGGTCCTTGGCCCATTTGTTGATTGGGTTATTTGTTACCTTACTTTTTAATTTTTTGAGTTCTTTGTATATTTTGGTTATTAGGGCTTTATCTGAAGTGAGAGGGGTAAAAAATTTGTTCCCAGGATGTAGGTTCTCTATTTACCTCTCTTATTGTTTCTCTTGGTGAGAAAAAAAAAAAAAAAACTTTTAGTTTAAGTAAGTCCCATTAATTTATTCTTGTTATTAACTCTTGGGCTATGGGTGTCCTATTAAGGAATTTGGAGCCCGATCCCACAGTATGTAGATCGTAGCCAACTTTTTCTTCTATCAGATGCAGTGTCTCTGATTTGATATCTAGCTCCTTGATCCATTTTGAGTTAACTTCCTTGCTTGGCGAGAGAAAGGGATTCAGTGTCATTTTGTTGCATATCGATTTCCAATTTTTCTAGCACCATTTGTCCTTCGTATATTGCAGGTTTTTAGCCCCTTTTATCAAATATAAGAAAGTTGTAATTTTGTGGAATGGTTTCTGTGTCCTCTATTCTGTACCATTGGTCCACCTGCCTGTTTTGGTACCAGTACCATGCTGTTTTTGTTACTATTGCTTTGTAGTACAGTTTGAAGTCTGGTATCGCTATACCTCCAGATTCAAACATCCTGCTTAGAATTGCTGTTGCTATTCTGGGTCTTTTGTTTTTCCATATGAATTTCATGATTGCTTTATCTTTTCTACAAGAAATGTCCTTGGGATTTTGATTGGCATCAATTTAAACCTGTAGAGAATTTGGGTAATATCACCATTTTGATGATGCTAGTTCTGCCTATCCATGAATTGGGTATATTTTTCCATATTCTAAGATCTTCTTCTATCTCTTTATGTTTCTGTAGTTTTCATTTATAAATCTTTCACCTCTTTTGTTAGGTTGATTCCCAACTATATAATTGTTTTTCCAATTATCTTATTTTCTTTGAGGATATTTTGAATGGAGTGGTTTTCCTCATTTCCATTTCAGAAGTTTTGCTGCTGATATACAGGAATGCCTTTGATTTATGCGTGTTGATTGTATATCTTGCCACTTTGCTGAATTTATTTATTAACTCTAGGAGTTCCTCTGTAGACCCTTTTGGGTCTGTTAAATATATTATCATGTCATCCGCAAATAGCGATAATTTAAGTTCTTCTTTTTCTAGTTTTATGCCTTTAATTTCTTTTGTCTGTCTAATTGCTATGCCTAGTATTTCAAGAACTGAATTAAATAGAAGTGGTGATAGAGGGCATCCCTCTTGTTCCAGATTTTAGAGGGAATGCCTTCAGCTTTTCTCAATTTAGGATGATGCCAGCCTGAGGTTTAGCATATATAGCTTTTACAATCTTGAGGTAAGTTCCTGTTATCCCTAGTTTTTCTAGTGTTTTCAACATAAAGGGATGCTGAACTTTGTCGAATGTTTTTTCTGAATCTATCGATATGATCATATGGTTGTTGTCTTTAAGTCTATTGATGTGGTGAATAGCATTTATTGATTTCCGTATAATGAACCAGCCTTGCATCCCAGGGATGAATCCTACATGATCATGGTGCATAATTTTTTTGATATGCTTTTGTATTCGATTCACCAAGATTTTATTGAGAATTTTTGCATCCAAGTTTATTAGAGATATTGGTCTGTAGTTTTCTTTCTTTGAAGTGTCTTTGTCTGGTTTTGGGATCAGGGTGATATTGGCATCATAGAATGAATTTGGAAGAGTTCCTTATTTTTCTATTTCTTGAAATAGCTTGGAAAGTATTGGTATTAATTCCTTTTTGAAGGTTTTGTAGATCTCTGCTGTATACCCATCCGGTCCATGGCTTTTTTTGGTTGGTAGTATTTTGATGGCTTCTTCTATTTCTTCCTTTGTTATTGGTCTGTTTAAATTGTGTGTGTCTTCCTGACTCAATCTGGGCAGATCGCATGACTTAAGAAGTTTATTGATATCTTCACTATCATCTATTTTATTGGAACATAGGGTTTCCATATACTTTTTAATTATCTTCTTATTTCTGTAGTGTCTGTTGTGATATTGCCTTTTTCATCCCGTATGTTAGTAATTTGAGTTCTCTCTTTTCTTCTCTTCCTTAGCATGGCTAAGGGCCTGCAAATTTTATTTATTTTTTCAAAGAACCAACTTTTAGTTTTATCAATATTTTCAATTTTTTTTGTTTCAATTTCGTTGATTTCTGCTCTAATTTTAATTATTTCTTGTCTTCTACTACATTTGCTGTTGTTTTGCTCTTCCATTTCTAGGTTTTTGAGGTGTAGTGTGAGTTCATTTATTTGCTGATTTTTCTTTTTTTTTTTTTGAGGAAAGAACTCCAAGAATTGAATTTCCCTCTTAAAACTGCTTTCATTGTGTCCCATAGATTCCAGTATGTTGTATCTGTATTGTCATTTGTCTCTACGAATTTTTTTATCTCCTCCTTTATGTCTTCTGTAAACCATTGATCATTCGGTAGCATGTTGTTCATTTTCCATGTGATGTAGGATTTTTCCTTCCTTCTTTTATCATTGATTTCCAGATTCATTCCATTATGATCAGATATTCTGCATGGTATTATCTCCACGACTTTATATTTACTAAGAATTGCCCTATGGCATAATATATGGTCTATCTTTGAGTAGGATCCATGTGCTGCTGAGAAGAACGTGTATCCACTTTTTGATGGTTGATATATTCTATATATGTCGGTGAAGTCTAGGTTACTGATTTTGCTGTTGAATTCTATAGTTTCTTTATTCAGTTTTTGTCTAGAGGATCTGTCTAATGGCTAGAGCGGTGTGTTGAAGTCACCCATAATTATTGTGTTGTAGTTTATTTGACTATTGAACTTGAGGCGAGTTTGTTTTATAAGTGTTGCAGCTCAATTGTTTGGTGCATACAAATTGATAATGGTTATGCATTGTTGGTGCAAGGTTCCTTTTAACAGTATATAGTGTCCTTCTTTATCCCTTTTGATTAACGTAGGTTTGAAGTTGATTTTATTCGATATGAGTATGGCCACTCCTGCTTGCTTTCGAGGGTCATGTGAGTGGTATGATTTTTCCCAAACTTTTAATTTCAGCCTCTGTATGTCTTTACCTATCATATGAGTCTCCTGAAGGCAGCATATTGTTGGATTTTTTTTTTTTTTTTGATCAAGGTTACTAGCTTATGTCTCTTGATTGGTGAGTTTAGGCCATTAACATTTAAGGTTACAATTGAAATATGATTTCTACTTCCAGTCATGTTTGTTTGTTTGTTTATTTATTTATTTATTTATTTATTTATTTATTTATTCATTTATTTATTTATTTTGGTTAGTTTTTACTTTTTGGTTATTTTCCTCTCCCTTTACTGAGATACCTCCTGCTGCTAGTTTCAGGCATTACTTTTCAAATCCTCTTCTTGTAGTATTTTGCTCAAAATGCTTTGCAATGCTGGTGTTCTGGCTGTGAATTCTTTTAGCTTTTGTTTATCGTGAAAGACTTAAATTTCATTGTCAAATCTGAAGCTTAATTTTGCTGGATACAGTATTCTTGGTTGGAATCCATTATTTTTGAGCGTTTGAAATACTTTGTTCCAGGATCTTCTTGCTTTCAAAGTTTGTGATGAAAAAAATCAGTCGTTAACTTAATTGGTTTACCCCTGAATGTAACCTGCCTACTTTCTCTCATAGCTTTTAATATTCTCTCTTTGTTCTGTATGTCCTTGTTCTGGCTATCTTCATAAATATTTGTCTTGGAGTTGGTCTATTATGGTTTTGAATGCTTGGGGTCCTGTAGGCTTCCAGGATTTGGCAATCCATTCCATCTTTCATCTCTGGGAAATTTTCTAGAATTATTTCATTTAATATGTTGTCCATTCCTTTGGTTTGAATCTCTATGCCTTTTTCTATCGCGATGACTCTCAAATTTGTTTTTTATTTATGACATCCCATATCTCTTGAATAGATTGCTCATGGGATTTAAGCATCTTTTCTGTGTTTACTCTATTCTTTTAAAGTTGATAAACTTTGTCTTCATTATCTGACGTTCTAACTTCTACTTGATCTAGTCTATTTGTAATACTCTTCGTTTGAGTTTTTAATTTGGTTTATACTTTCCTGCATTTCTAGGATTACTGTTTGATATTTCTTTTTAATGTCTCTATCTCCTGGTAAAGCTCATTCTTTGCCATTTGAATTTGTTTGTTTATTTGATTTTCAAAATATACTTTTATTGCTTGGACTTGCTGCCTCATATCTTCTCTAATATTCCTTTCCATCTGAGTTAGGTATGCCTTGAGTTTTTTCCCTATCCCTATTTCTGATGCTTCACGGTCCTCCTTTAGAAATTAGTTGTCCTGCATTTTTTGCACACCTTTTTTTCCCTTGTTTTTTCATGATGTTCACGTTACTTTTCAGATCAATTTGATTGCTGTGTTTCTGCTTTCTTCAATAGATTTGTTTTGGTTTTATATATCTCTGTTGTCTCTCTTTTGTGTTTGTAGACTATGCCTGCAAAAGTGGATTCCACTTGGAAGGAATTCCGACAGCTGAGCTCCAGTGATGTCACCTGTCTGCTATGGCGGGCCCCAGGCTCCTTGCCAGGGTGTTTGAATGGGGGGGTGGGACTGGACTGTCTCTGGTTGGTTTCACCTTCCGGTCGCTGGCGGGCGGGCGGTCTCCAGCCATCCAGTCGTGCAATCAAGAATGGGCTGTCACCGGCGGGCGGGTGATCTCTAGCTGCCCAATTGTGCAGGCAGCCAGCGGGTGATTGGTTGCTGGTGGGCAGGCGTTCTCCAGCCTCCTAGTCACGCGTGTCTGTCCTCTGATCCCCTGGTTTCCTCTGTGAGTCCTGATTTCCCCTGCTACACCAGATTTCCCCTGAGTGATGCCTCTTGGCAGCTCAAACTGTACTCTTTGCCTGCCGTTCCTTGTGTGTGGAGGGTGTCTATTGGGAACACTGGCACTCTATTGTTTTGATTTTTTCCGCTTGCCCCACCCATTGCGCTGGCTAGACAAGTTTTGTTTTCACCGGTGATGGGAGGAAGGTTGAAGGTCAGGTGCCACTAGTTTTCCCCCCCGTCTTTATGAAGGCATTCTTTGGTAATCCCTCCCCCGGAAAGCCTAAGAGAGAATTTTTGCGAATTACCTGCTGTATGGGAGATAAGCTGAGTAACATACACCTGTTTTGTTGTTGCAATCTGTCGGAGAGTGGTGGTGGATACTTCAGCTCTCCAAGATGGTGGCCGTTGGTTTCCTCGGTGGAGTTTCGGTTGTGGGGGATAGAACTGTAACACTTTCTTCCCCATCTGAAATCCCGAACTCATCCCCGGGCTCAGTGGTGGGTGAGCCAGCCGGATTCCACAGAATCCGCAGCAACGTTTCTCCCTGCATGCTGGTCGCTTCACGGTGGAGGCCCACCGTCTGTAGCCACGGCATGGGCCGCACGGATCAGCCACCCCAGATCTTCGGTCACATAGTTGGCTCTTGTTTGAGACTCAATTACAGGACCTCGGTGGTGGAAATCATTCTTCTAGGTTCCAGGCAGACCCATTTTTCTGTAAGAGCCTAACAAGATACTTTTTCGTCATTCTAACTCCTTATTCACATGTGAAGTTGCGCAGTACAAAGGGTGTGATGCACTCTATTCATGGCCATCTTGCAATGTCAAAATATTAGGATTTCTATGCACCATTTACTGAAGATAGTTTTCAGTACTAGTAAACCAAAATGTTATTTCAGGTGGATGAATATTTCTGAGAATAATCTTTTGAAAAGTAGATTATAAATCCACATACATGAATATGAATGAAATTTGGGAGTGCATAATAAGACACATATATTTCATATTTTGAAAAATCTGGAGGATATATATATATATATATATATATATATATATATATATATATATATATATATACAGACACACACAGAGAGACATTAAAAAGTAGCATTATATATGCCAATCGAAATTCATCATGAAATACATATCATCCACAGATTCAAAAATATTTATTTTACTGAACATGGATTTATGTATAATGCTATTTAAATAGGAGGATCACCCATAGGTTGAATTCTCAGTTCCAACAGCTTTTAGAAGGAGTGATATCTTCTCACAATTTCTATATGCCAAGTCAGCCACCTCACCAAAAATATACGTGTGATACCAGGTATGAATCTATATGTGCATATAAAACTACATGTGCTAAATAGGCTACAGAGAAAGGGAGACAGGAATTCACATATTTGTTAACTTTAAAAAAACATGGAGAATTCTTTCAACCAAATAATTGACTAGATTCATAACTCCTACCCTATATAATGCAAAAGGCAAGTCCAGCTATACACGATGCCTCCTCTGAACTGCTTGTATTTCAATTCTGTTTGGGTTATTATTCTAGTCAGAGTTTAGTAGCGTAGGGGTTAGTGTGAGGGATTCACTATTTTGACTGGAAAATTATAAAATGAATCCAATGTGTATACAAATATGTGCTACAAAAAATTGTTCCCACTGTCATCCAGAACAATGGCTTGACATTACCTAGTCCCCAAGTACGACAAAATTAGAGGAGAAGAGTTAGAAAATCTGTGAATACATATTTGGAATAGAATATGCTAAGGAGTTTCCAAAAGTAAGGGACAGGGTAAACACTCCACAAACTGGAGCTCTTCTGGCCTAAAGACTTCTTGTGGAACTGCCTCTGAGGTTGGGCACTTGAAACATATGTTGTTGTCAAGTGCTTTAGCTTCGTTTCTAGTGAGACCAATAAAGGTGGGTCTGCATCTATGTGATCTGGAGGACATGGTTTCTTATTTTCCACTGAACATGAGCAGCAGTGCTGAATTTGCTATTTGTAGCTAAACTGTGGCCCCTGGGGTCTAAGTGTCTCCCCGTGTGGACTGTGAAGCCATTTTGTGATCCTAAAGTTTTCATGGTGTTTCTTGCAGCTTCACTGGGAGTTTGGTATTTGCTTCACAAAATACAAAGAGGTCAACTGGGACACAGTGCTGGAGGGAGTTCTGTCACGTGTGGTGGGTCAGTTTCTGCAGGACAATGCACCAACCATGCTTCTATCCCACATAGCTTTCCCCATTGACCATAGCAACTTGATTCTGAAACTTTCCCTGAAACTTCTCAATATTACAAGATGCCTTTACATAGAAGGGACTGCTTTCTGCACCATGTCAGTCACAAGACATTTGGAAGCTAATGGCAGATCCACATGGCCCCACCACAAATGTTTTATCACACACCTGCCCACTACTGCTCTAGGCCAAGTACTCAGCAGGCTCCAATTTATTGGCATCTCTGTTCTACACCATTTTCATGAAACTCAGTCAATCAAGGCACTGTCTGGTATACTCATGATCAGCAACAGGACATCCAAAGGTTCTCCAGTGCCACCTGGTCATGGGAATTTCAAAAATTTCTTGGTATTTATCTAGCCATTTTTGAAAGATGAAGTTGGAGGCACTGTACGTTTCAAATCAATCCAGAACCATTAAATTTTGAGGAAGCTCATGTCAATGAAAGCTATGGAGAATTCTCACAGGCAAGGCTTCCCAAAGATTGGCTAAATGGTCACGTGAATCCAGACCCACTGAGGTCTACAATGTGAGGTCCATGTGTGTTTTGACTCTCAACTATGGCTGCCAAGTCTTTCAGAATAAAATCATGTGATATCTTGGCTGTGATTCCCAGTGCTTTGTGAAAATACAACCTGGGCATACATCTCAGTTTCCAAGGACGACTCTCATGCGTGAACTCATAACATCCCAACACAATTCATGGCAATACAACTCTGAGGTCAGTTCCAGAACTCAGTCTCTTAGGGGAATCACACCAGAGTTCATGTCAAGGTGGACCCAGTCATCTCTTCCAACCACCACACAAATGACCACAATTAAAACCAACACACTCCCACATGGCCCTCATGATCTTTCATATGAACACTCTTCATTACCTCTGGTTGAATGTTTCTATGAGGGGTGCAGACCAAGACAGTCTCCAAAATAATCTCCCTTGCCCCTAATGTGCCTAAAAACAGGGTGGCTTGGACACCCTTCCTGTGAACCTGGTGTGATCACATAGGCCTGCTGTTAATACTTCTCTGCTTCTCCAATTTGGGGACTACTGACTGTGGGGTTTAGATTCTTTGTCTGAATTGGAGACATGAGGAAACCCAAGCTCCTACGGGCTAGCCTCTGCAGGGTTTTGAAGAAATTATTTGACCCAAAGCATTCCTATTCTAACTTGATGTAGGTCTAGAACCTCACAAAGGAAGGGGAGAGACTTCATCCAGAATGACTGCTCTTTTGGCTATTTTGGTTTTGTATGCACACATGGGATCCTTCTTTAGATCCATCAGGTGCTGAGAATCTAAGCCTAAGCCTCACACAGGGCCAAAAGGCTGATTCAGACACATCCTTTCCAAAGGAATTAAGCAAAAAGCCTCAGGTGATGCCCATTCATTTCCATGTGAAAACAGTTTTTTTCAGGCTTCAAAAAGGGGTGGCCTGAGGCAAAGACCTTTCAGACATTCAGGGCAGCAGAACAATTGGTAATTAAAAGGCCCAAAGCAGGGTTTCTCCACTGAGACTCTCCTGATCACACTGATACCTGAGTTTTCTGAGATGCTCGCCATTCCCTTCAGCTATCCAGTACATGGCGATGTCACAGGGCTTGGAAGTGGTACATATATTGGACACAAAACCATGAGCCTATTCTGGAGAGTGGCCAGAATTCAGGAAGAAAGCAGAAACTTTGAAAGATAGCAAGTGTTGCCCATCGATAAGGCAAGCTGAAATCCATTCATAAATTGGGCAGGATGAATGCTGGGAAGCTTTCAACTAGACAGGACATATCAATTGATGCATTCTCTTTTCTAATGTCTACAACCATGGACACCGTGGGATACACAGACATAGAAACACTCGCCTTGTCAAACGACTTACTCGAAACAGTCTACACCCAACCAAACATACCGACTTTCCTACCTATTCTGAGAACATGAGACAAATCCACAAACTCACACCCACACCCACAAAGGCACCTCCTTCCCCGAAGTAGGTCTGTGACTATCCAGAGTTTCTCTAATTGTGGACCATATTTAATTCCCACAAAATGGCCTGTCCTGTCTCAGATCTGGTCTCTTTGGTCAACATTTTGAACTACTGAGGAGCCAGCGGTAATCCAATACCTGCTTTCTCAGTAAAGGTGACTTTTCAGAGCTTTCTGGCATTTGGCCATCCTCACATCAGTATGTACCAAGAAAGACTAAATCTGTCCTTGGTAAATCCAAGCAAGTGAGACCCCTGGGAGTGGGACTGGGACTGGATTTTGGTGACTGGCTTCCTGGATCAAAAGTTCAGAGAGTTCTGTCACCAAGGTTGTGAGGTGAGGTCACTTCCTTCAGAAAGTGAATAAGGTCACTGCCTTGGCAACCACGTTGTCCTAACAGTTGCTTCAAAGAGTCCCATGAAATGGAGGCTGCCCCTACTTCCTGTGACACTTTCACAACTTAGAATGGTATATCAACCATAGGCACCCAGGAACAGCTCTCAACACAGGCGTGGTTGGGTCCTTCTTCTCTAAATTAGAAGACAGAGGCTGATTCAGACACATTCCTTCATCCTGACCAAGTTATTTACAATGAAAGATGACTTTTGCTCTCTCAGTTCCTACATAGCTGCCTACAACTTCTGCAGGGATCATTTTTTGCATGGACCTTTGAGTTTCTCAGTAGTTGGAAGGAATCCTACATTTTTGTATTGTAAGACCATCTCTGTCCCTGCTCTTCTGTAAAGTTAGATTGAGGCAACAGTGTATGGTTAGGGTTAATAACAGGTTTGATTTGGGTTAGGAATCATTCAGCTGGATGAATAATGGTATTGATGACCTGCGATAATTACAAGAATATATAGGTAAAATATAAGTATGAAAACAGAAATCTATGTAAGATTTAAAACCCAGAAGTGTATTAGGACCTTGATTGTGATACTTAGCTTTGATTTATTTTCTGCACAGATGTCTCAGGTACATCGATATACAATTGCTTTGGACCTTGTGCCTTGGATGATTGATTGTCAAAGATAACTTCCAGTCAAAAAGTGATAGTCGGTAAGATTAAGAAGATAGTCGGTAGTTTAGAAAGGAGAGTGAGTATAGAATTTGCACCAAAAGTTCTTTAGCTATAGCTTTTCGGTTATAAAGTAAATGTAAATGTCAGCACATGTGAAGAGTCAGCCACAATGATGAACTGGGAAAAATATGTAGGAAAATAGATATCAATAGATACATTAGGAAATCTGGCAAAGTATAGTCGTTAGTGAAAAGTTAGTAAAATAGGTAGTTGTCTCTTCATGTTTTTCTGTATACTTAACTTCCCTCCCTGCCCTCCCCAAGGAAAGTATATAAGCCCTGTTTAAGCTGTTCTCAGGACTCTCTGCTCTATTGAAGTGAGCTCTGAGCCCCAGCATGCTGGACCACCAATAAACCCTTTGCTTTTGTATGAGACAGTTTCTTAGAGGTCTCTTCGCCTGACACTCATCCGACCTTTACATATGGAGGTTCCACCGAGTTCTGGCAGCAGCGGACGAGAGACCCCAACTGGCTCCTCAAGGGATTTGTAAGGCGCCTCTTTCTGGTGTCAGGTTTCAGGTTAGAGCTTGGCAAAATGGCTGTCAATGAAGACTGTGAGCTCTCTCTCACGGTGGCTGACAGATGTGTCACAGACCCACAGGTCACCACCCTGAGGGACACCCCAGAGGACTCTGAAAATCAAGGAACAATAGTCTCCTGAACTCAGTGATATTTTGTTTCAGATTCGGTATTGCCAGCCCATCAGGTATTGCCGGCTACTCAGTCCTCGTCTCAGTGTTGGACGTCCATTTCCTGTCTTTATTGTCTTGTCTTGTCTGTGTCTTGTGTCGTTGCTTTTACTGTTTGTGCATTTTTCATTATGGAAAAGAGCACTTCAATGCCTCTGTCCCTGACCCTTGATCACTGGACCAAATTCGGCTTAAGGGCTCAGAATCTTTCTTTTTCATTAAACTGCTGGACCTGGCAGACTCTCTGTGCCTCAGAGTGGCCCACCTTTGGATTCGTATGGCCCTTAGAAGGATTTTTCTACTTCTCACTAATTTAAAAAGTCAGAGATATTGTCTTTCAGGAAGGGCCACATAGCCATCCAGATCAAAAGCCATATATCTTAACCCGGCATTACCTCTGCAAATCTCCTCCATGGGTGAAGCCTTTCTTTGCCCCTGCCCCCGCTCCTAATCCTTCCCCCACGATCTCTCAAACCCTCTGCTCCTCCTCCTCCTCCACCCTCTTTTCTGCCTAAGTCACAAGATTTAACTCTACTGGACTCTCATCCCTCTCCTTATCCCTTGCCCTGGTCTCCCAACCCCCAACACCCTCTAAGTGATTCCCCTGCTGCTGACTCAGCCTCTCCGCCATTGGAGGAAGCTAAGCCAGCCCAGCACCCTCCAGAAAACTCCCCCGCGGCACACACAGCCCCTCCTCCCCTGGAGGAACCTGGCCCGGCTAAAGGAACTCACCATCAATGAAAGATTGAAAACCCTGGAACTCCCGTGATGCTCCCCCTCCGTCCCTATGTGCCAATGATTGATGATGGCCATGGGGAAAAATTGCAAGCCTACCAGTATTGGCCTTTCTCCTCTTCAGACCTATATAACTGGAAAAATAACAATCCCCCCTTTTAAGAGGACCCCACTCGTGTCTCAGGTGTGGTTGATTCATAGATGTTTTCACACAAGCCTACTTGGAATGACTGCCAACAACACCTAGGGACTCTCTTCATGACAGAGGAACAAAAGAGAATCCTCCTGGAAGCTAGAAAATAATATCCTCGGACCAGATGGGTGACTGACACCACTTCCCAACATATTCAACCCTGCTTTCCCTAGAATCTACAAAACTGGGACCCCAACACCTTTGAAGGTAGGGAGCATCTGTCCACTTATCTCCGGGCTCTAATAGCGGGTATCTTAGTGGCTGCTAGGCGACCAACTAATTTGGCCAAGGTAATAGAATTTATTCAAGGACCTGATGTATCTCCCTCTATGTTTCTAGAGAGAATTATGGAGGCATATAGGAGATATACTCCTTTTGATACTCAGGCAGAGGCTCAAAAGGCATCTGTCATGATGGCCTTTATTGGGCAAGCTGCCATGGATATTTAAAGAAAGTTACAACACTTAGATGGATTACAAGATATGACTTTGAGAGATTTAGTCAGAGAAGCCAAAAACGTATACTATACGAGAGAAACTGAGGAAGATAAGGAAGCAAAGGGTGGATAAAAGAAACAAAAGACAGACTAAGGAATTGACTCAGGTCCTGGTCACAACAACAAATAGGCCAGAAATAAGAAACATGGAGACAGGAAGGGATACCTGGGCCCAAACTAGAGGCCACCCCTGGCCTCAGATCAATGTGCCTAGTGTAAAGAAAAAGGACACTGGGCCAAAGAGAGGTCTAGAAAGAGACAGCCACGCCAGCCAGCCATCCTGACTCTGGAGGATGACTAAGAAAGTTGGGGATCAGATCCCCTTCCCGAGCTCAGGTTAACTTTTGAAGTGGAGGGAACCCCAGTAAACATTGAAGTGGATACAGGGGCAATATACTCAGCCATTAAGGCTCCATTTTGCCCTCTATCAAATAAAAGGTCTCTAATTCAAGGGGCTAATTGCAGTAAATATCGGGCTTGGACAACTAAGAGGACCTGGGACCAGGGGAAAGGAAAAATCCATCACTCCTTCCAAGTAATCCCAGAATGCCCGGCCCCATTGATAGGCAGAGTTCTGCTCACCAAGCTCCGAGCCAAAATAACTTTTAACCCTGAAGGCCCCCAATTGGAATTTCTAAATCCTTCAGTAAAAACTCCTATATTCACAGCTCTAACTATGTCAGTAGATAATGTACATCAAATCACTCACCTTAGTTTAAAGAAACTACATTCATTTATGAAGGATCAAGAACAGAGTTTTCCACTAACCGACTCACAGTTAAAGGAAATAACTGAATGGTTAACAAAAGCCTGTCAGGTCCATCAAATGGTTAATTCTTATCCTTCCAAGCTTCCTACAGGAAAGCACCTATGAGGAGCCAGACAAGGACAATTCTGGGAAGTGTACTTTACTGAAATAAAGCCAGCAAGTTATGGACTTAAATATCTCCTAGTCTTTGTAGATACATTTTCAGGATGGATTGAAGCCTTTCCCACCAAAAAAAAAAGAAAAGGAAAAAAAGAAAAAAAAAGAAACAGTGCAAATTGTGGTGAAGAAGATCCTGGGAGATATTTTTCCAAGATACGGCCTGCCTAAAGTAATAGGGTGTGATAATGGACCGGCATTCATAACCCACATAAGTCAGGGGTTAGCCAGGACCTTGGGGATTTATTGAAAGTTACATTGTGCTTATAGACCCCCGAGTTCAGGACAGGCAGAATGACTGAATAGAAACATTAAAGAGACCATAACGAAATTAAGCTTAGAGACCGGCATAAAATATTGGACTATGCTCCTGCCTTATGAACTGTTTCATGCAAGAAATACTCCCTCTGTTTCTTTGTGTAACCTCACCCCCTATGAAATTTTCTATGGTTCCCCTCCTCCAGTAAGGGACCTAACCCCAACTCTAAGACCTAACGATTTCTTTCACACCCATTTGCTTTACAGACTTAAAGCTCTTGAAAGAACTCAGGATACCTGTGAAAACAGATGGCCACTGCCTAACAACCTGGGGACGAGAGGACTCCAAATCAACATCAATTAAGATACTTCTTCTATGTAAGACGACATCAGGTGTCATCCCTGGAACCCCGCTTGAAAGGACCATACCAGGTGCTACTTATAACACCTACAGCGGTAAATGTAGACAGAATCATTTCCTGGATCCATACCTCTCATCTCAAGCCTGCGGCCTGTTGAGACTCTGGCTGGAAACTGGAAAAGACTGGTAACCCTTTCAAATTGTGTATTCGCCATGTGGATAAAGCTATAGACTCTCCCCTTGACCACCAGTAGTCCTAACCCTCATCAGCCCGTTCAGCAGCGATGGCTGATCACAAATCCTACTGGAAAAGAATTATGGTCTATCTCGTATACAGCCCAATTAGGTAACTAGTGACCATCTCTCTACCCAGACATTTATTAGCTGGCTATACGTCTTTCCTATTGGGATATCCCTGATGAAGAGGATGCCACTAAAATTCCATTAAATCCCTTCCAAACCATAGACAATGGAAACAAACCTAATGGATGTAGGGACAAGTGAGCCAGATGCAGGTTGGCTAGCCTAGATTACTATGATTGCCTGGTGGACTATCAAAGCCACATGAAATCACGGCTGTGTGGGGGGAAAGCTGACTTCTTCTCTAAGTCATGGGGATGTGAGCATACAGGGACTGCCTGATGGATCTCAAGCTTCTCATCAAATTCTGTAGAGAAAAGGGAAAGAAAAGAGAAATTGGATGGAAATGGAAGGAGACCCTCATTGTTATACAAAATTACATATAAGAGGTTGTGAGGGGAATGGGAAAAAAATAAGGAGAGAAATGAATTACAGTAGATGGGGTAGAGAGAGAAGATGGAAGGGGAGGGGAGGGGGGATAGTAGAGAATAGGAAAGGTAGCAGAATACAACAGTTACTATTATGGAATTATGTAAAAATGTGGATGTGTAACCAATGTGATTCTGCAATCTTTGTAATGTTTTGAATAACCAATAAAAAAAATTCTGTACACAGCATTGGCCATATTACCAATTAGATAACCAAAACCCATGGCCCACAGTGGAGTCTCTAGGTCCTCAAATTCTGCGTGACATTTTTAACTTCTGCACATGCTCAAAAGGGTGAAAGGAGATTCCCCTATGTGGAGGCCTTTTCCCTTCTTCGCTCACATCCTGACCTATGTTTCTCCAATAGATCCTCACCCTTAGCCTTCTGCTCCAGTCTCTCTGCTGTCACTATAACCTCAGCAACATGATTTCTCCCCTCCAATTACTAGATCAAAAATCCAAACCTCTGCCAGTTCTCAGACCATTGCCCAATTGCTGAGGTAGCAGGTAATGAAGTACCCCTCCACCAACTCCCTCCTCTCTTCTCCTATCAGTGTCCGCACCGGATCCCACCAGGTCCTCTTACCAGCTAACCCAAATCTCAAACCAGCTGAGGAGAGCCCTCAGACCCCTATCCAAGATGTAATGAAAATGGACTTAAAAGTTTCTTTGTCATCACTGAAAAAAGGTTACTCAGAATTTAAAGTCCCTTACAGGCTTTTAGTGATACTAACTCCAGTCTTCTCCTCTGCTCTACCTGTTCTACTGCTCAAGTTTTTGTTGCTAGGAAAATCCCAAACCCCTTTCCCATTATTCCTTTACATCTTTCCTTCCTCATTCTCAGATCTTCAGAACTGCTCTCAGCCCCACCTACCCCATCTGCCTCCTCTGTACCAGGCCCACCGAAAAGTCTTATCTGACCTTCTTCAGAAGTCTTCATCATGGCTGACTTTAGGACTTTCAGCAAAAGAGTCCCTATAAAAGACTTCAGAGTAGATAAAATTCCTCTTTACGTGTTGCCCTGTTCTACTTGGCCACTGGCTAAAAAATCTGCACTCCTAAGGTAGACACCCCCTTACTATTTTTTCACAAAATATGTGTACAAGGCCTCTGGCCATGAGCTAGGGATTCACAGAGATGGCTACATTTCTAAGATACAGAAGTTACAAACTGGGCTCCATGGTAACAGCTGGCAGGGTGAAAATTAAAGGGAAGAAAGAGCTCTCCCTAACCCAGGTGTCCTTGAAAAGTTAACTTGCCAAGAACAGAGGAAAAAAACAGAAAAATAAACTGCTTTTTGTGAACTTCTGCACACTGTGAACTTCTGCGCCCCTTCCTTTACATGTTGGGTACAAAATTCTGAAACTACCTAAACTTGGGTTTCAGGGGATTTATTGATTACAACAGAAGTAATGCCCTCTGAATCTGGTTGCAAACGAATAGGACTGTTTCCCTATCTTCGGTACTATCTTAGGCGCCTTGCCTTGTCTGTCCCTACAGCAGTATAATTCTATATACTTAAACATTTTTTATGTTTTCATGAAGTTGTCAACAGATATGATTAATTGTGTAATGGTGCAGATGTTTCCCAGAGTGCTTTATCCTGATGCATGTTCATTTGAAATTCAAATAGGGGGAAATAAAACCTGGTTCCACTGGGCACATATATCCCTCAATTTAGCCATCCTATTAGAAATAGGAGTTGCAGCAGAGGTGGGCACAAGAACCACTGCCTTGGTCCATGGGACACAACAAATGACACAATTAGAAGCAGCAATAGACCAAAACTTAAAGATATTAGAAACCTCCATCACAGCTTTGCAGAAATCTTTAACCTCTCTCTCTGAAGTTGTTTTACAGAACAGTCAAGGGTTGAACCTCCTCTTCATGAGAGAAGGGGGCCTTTGTTCTGCATTGACGGAAGAATGTTGTGTTTATGCTGACCATTATGGAGTTGTAAAAAAATCTATGAGTAAATTAAAAGGACAACTTGAAGAGTGTCAATGAGAGAGAGAGGCCAAAAAAGGGTGGTTTGAGTCTTGGTTCACACAGTCCCCCTGTTTAACTACGTATTTATCAACGCTGGCTGGTCCAATAATAATCCTCATATTATTGCTAACTATAAACTCTGTTTGTTCAACCATGTAATTTCTTTTCTCCAATCTCAAATTGGACAAGTTAAACTTATGTTAATACCCCACTAGCAGACATAAAATGTGACACCCCCCAATGATCACTTTTATGACTAAAAGTAGCCAGAAGAAAAAGTGGGGAATGAAAGGTTAATAAAATAGGCACTTGTCACTTTCTGTTTTTCTGTACGCTTAACAAAACACTGTTGAAATCTTGAGAAATGTTTGCTAATCTTGTTCCCAGAATGTGCTGTCCTCAACTGCCAAACTACAGAATGCACTCCCTCACCCGGTTACGCGCAAACTGCCCACTCGCCTTGATCCATTAATAAAAATCCCTCCCTGCCCTCTCCAAGGAAAGTATATAAGCTCTGCTTAAGCTGTTCTCAGGGCTCTCTGCTCTATTCAAGTGAGCTATGAGCACCAGCACGCTGGACCCCCAATAAACCCTTTGCTGTTGCATGAGGTAGATTCTGGGTGGTCTCTTCCTCCGACGCTCACCTGACATTTACTTGGATGACTGAATGTAGAAAAGAACATCCATTCAAAACGGGATAGTCAGTAAGATTAGGAATATAGTTGGTAGGTTTAGGAAGAAGAGTGAATATAGGATTTGGAAAAAAAAGTCCTTTAGCAATAGGGTTTCATATAGAGAGTGAATGTAAATATCAGCACATGTGAAGAGTCAGTCACAATGATGAACTGGAGAAAACATGTAGGAAAGCAGATATCAATAGAGACATTATGAAATCAGGCAAAGCATAAAGTTAGTGATAGGATTACACATTCAACATGTTTGACTTTAATTATATAATCTAAGGAAAAAAGAAATATGTAGTCGTCAATAGGATTGACATTTGAGAGCATTAGGCAAGTGGACATGGATGATTTTAGTAATGCAGGTTCACTTTCCATTTAGGTTTTGGTACAATCATAAGTGTGACCTTTGCATTTTGTTTTCAGAATATTACTGTGATACAATGTATATGTGGATCAGGTGACATGAGTATTTCTTGTACCATTTCTGGGAGCAATATTTTGAAGACGTATAAATTAGTATTGGGGGTACAAAGAGTTGTACCCTGTGTCTATGAATATAGAGGTTTCCTGGCCTAAAGACATTTTGAGAAACTGCCTCTGATCCTGGGCACTTGAAATATATGTTGTTGTCAGGAGCTTTAGCTTCCTTTGTTTTGAGACCATCAAAGCTAGATATGCATCTATGTGACCTGAAGGACATGTGTTCTTATTTTCCAATGAAAATGGTGCAGCAGTGATGAATTCTCTTTTTGTAGGTAAACAATGGCCATTGGGGCTAAGCGTCTCCCCGTGTGGACTGTGAAGCCCTTTGGTCATACTCCACTTTTAATGGTCTTTCTTGCTGCTACAATGGGAGTTTGGTATTTGCTTCACAAAATACAAGGAGTCCAAATTGGTCGCAGTGCTGCACGGCATTCTGTCACATGTGGTTGGTCAGTGTCTGCTGGAGAACGCACCAACTAGGCTTCTACCCCACATAGCTTGCACTCTTTTCCATAGCAACCTGATTCTGAACATTGCCCAGAAACGTCTCCATATACCAAGATGCCTTTTCATATAATTGTCTGCTGGCTGCACCATGTCAGTCACAGGACATTTGGAAGCCAATGGCAGATCTACATGGCCACAGCACAGATGTATTATCACACACTTGCTAACCACTACTCTAGGCTCACTACTCAGAAGGCTCCAACTTACTGGCATCTCTGTTCTACAGCATTTTCATGAAACCCAGTCAATCAAGGCACTGTCTGGTATACTCCTGATCAGCAATAGGACATGGAAATGTTTTCCAGTGCCATCTGGTCAAGGGAATGTCCAAAATTTCATGGTATTTTTCTCGCCATTTTTCAAGGATGAATTTGGAGCCACTGTGTGTTTCCCATTCATCCAGGAACCATAAAATTTTGAGGAAGCTCATTTGAATGAAACCTCTGGAGAACTCTCACAGGCAAGGCTTCCCAAAGAGGGGGCAAAAGGTCACATGAAGCCAGGCCCATTGAGGTCTACAATGTGAGATCCATGTGTGTTTTGTCTCTTAATTATGGCTGTCAACTCTTTAAAAATAAAATCATGTAATATCCTGGATGAGATTTCCATGGCGATGTGGAAAGCCATCCTGGGCCTAGAACTCAGTTTCCAAGGGCGATTCTCATGCGTGGCCTCCTAAAATCCCAACACGACTTCATGGCAATACTTCTCTTAGTTCAGTTCCAGAACTCAGTCTTATGGGGAATCTCACCAGTGTTCAAGCCCAGGTGGACCCAGTCATCTCTTCCAACCACAAACAAATGACCACAATTAAAACCAAAACACTCTCAAATGGCCTTCAGCTTCTTCCATATAGACACTCAACATAAATTATATAACTGGTACCAACTTTAAATAATGGATTGAATTGTTATCTGAAAATATACAGGAAATCTTATATTGATATACAATCATTCATTCCAAAAAGTTATACATCTAATGGTAATATTAGGGTTATGGTTTATCATGAAGAGTGTGGGAGTTTTGCTTCAAATTTTTATGGAAATCGAAAACAATGTGTTTGGAAAGAAGTCTCATGAGAAGAACAGTCAAGAAACCTGGAGGAATACATGTGTTCTGAAGCAGGAAATGATTGAAAGTGAAACAAATGCCTATTAATTTGTGAACCTGTGGATGAAATATATATCCTATGGTGCGCATAAACTGAAGAAATAGTAATGTACCAGTGTTAAATAAAATGAACTTCAAAATACACATCATGTCCCATAGGAATCTATTTGCATTGATGTTAAACTGGGTCAGTTACTGTAGAAATATTAGGATTGTATGCACCATTTACTGAAGTTACTTTTCAGTACTAGGAAACAAATATGTATTTCAGGTGGATGTATATTTCTGAGAATAATCTTGTGAAAAGTTGATTATGAATCCACATACATGAACATGAATGAATTTAGGTAGTGTATATAGGACACATATATTTTATATTTTGAAAAATTTGGAGAGTATATATATATATATATATATATATATATATATATATATATATACACACACACACAAAACACAAACACAGACAATGAAAAGTAGCAATATATATGCCAATCGAAATTCTTCATGAAATATATATCATCCACTGATGCAAAAATATTAATTTTACTTAGCATGGATTTATGTATAATGTTTTTTTTTACTAGGAGGCTCACCCATAGGTTGAATTTTCAGTTCCAACAGCGTTTAGGAGAAGTGATCTCTTCTCACAATTTGAATCTGCTAAGTCAGCCACCTCACAAGAATATACGTGTGATACCACGTAGGATTCTATATGTGCATATAAAATACATGTGGCAAGTAGGCTACAGAGAAAGGGAGACAGGTATTCACATATTTTTTAACTTTAAAAACACATGGAGAACTATTTCATTTAAAAATTAGCTAGATTTATAACACCTACCCTAGATCATGCAAAAGGCAACTCCAACTATACACCATGCCTCCTCTGAACTGCTTGTATTTCTATTCTATTTGGGTTATTTTTCTCCATCATATTAGGA
Organism: Callospermophilus lateralis; assembly: GCF_048772815.1. Classification (NCBI taxonomy): domain Eukaryota; kingdom Metazoa; phylum Chordata; class Mammalia; order Rodentia; family Sciuridae; genus Callospermophilus; species Callospermophilus lateralis. The sequence goes on from NW_027513702.1 coordinate 43,344, forward strand.
TTAGTAGTCATAGTCTAGTAGGGTATGGGTTAGTGCCAGGTGTCCCGGCCGGCAGGACACATCAACGTGGGCATCGAACATAGTTGGGAAGGAATGAAGGGACAAGAGACAGGACAGATGACACCCAGACAGGAGTTCTGATCAAGCTGCAAACTTTTATTGTTCTCACAGGGTGTTTATATGCTGCTGATGGGAAAGCTCTCTTATCGGCAGTTGCTGGATGTCTTCACAGGGTTAGATAACCTCAGGATATTTCAGGAAGACAGATGGCGACAGGATGTCTCAGGGAGATAGATGGTTGTGGGATATCTCCCAGGCAGGATGTCTCCCAGGGGGCTGTTTCTTGTAAGTGTCAGGCTATTCTTTGAAGGAGAACTTCCTTTTAGCCCCTGACATCTCCAACTTTCTTATATAAAATATTTGACCTACCTTACCGGCCATGTTTTTAGGGGGGGGTTAGAGGCTCTGTTTCTCTAGGAGGCCTTAGAATATCTCCTGATCCGAGTGAGCATCTTTACTAGCAGATTTCGTGGTGGCCTTGGCATGTTTTTGGAGGAGATGGCCTTGAAGGGGAAGCATGCCAACCGCCATGCACCAGAGCATGTCACTCACAGGTCTTGTGTTTGGGGATCCGTGGATCCATCCTTTTGCAATCCTTCCTGCACCCTCCGATATTATGGCCTAACGTCCTCACTCCATGGGTGCGTCTTCCCCCAAGCCGAAGGGCCCATGTAGACGAACCCTTATGGCAAGGGCAGAAGATGGTTTGTCAGAGCTGTTACTTATAGTTTTATGTAAGAAAGAGAGATTTGTGGGGATGTAAACTTAAAAAATAAGCCTGTGAGAAGGGTAGAACATCCTTTTAAAAGTTGACAGCGTGGTCTTCCATCTCCAGATGATGATAGTGGATTTGTAGGGGCTTAGAGGCCATAATATTAATGTGTTCTTTAATAAATTGTACCACACTGTTTATAATGCAGGGTCCTATGGTCACCATTATACGTAAACCCAACAAAGGGCCTAACAGGGGAAGAAGGTAGGGTAGAAATCCATTAAGCTTTGTCCAGAGGGGATTTTCAAATAGTTCCCTTCATCTCTTTTCTAGATCTTCTTGAAGCTGCTTAAATTTAGTGCATACTATGACTGATTTATTGGCATAAAAGCAGCATCATTCCCCTAAGGCCAATCAAATATCTCCCTGGTTAGCAGTCAGCAAATCTAAGCCTCGTCTGTTTTGAAGGAACACTTTTGCCAGGAAGTCTATTTGGTCCTACAAATCTTTAATGGTTTCTGATAGAGTTTGTACATCATTTTAAGTTGTTGAGACAGGCGATGGTAAGGGTGTATTGCCGTGCCTAAGCCAGTGTACCTGTGCCCACAGCAGCTGTTATTCCAAGGCTGGCAATAAGTGATAAGGCCTGTATCGCCCGCCTCTGTCTTTTGACTAAGGTGTCTAGGCTAGAGGTTCGTCTCCTGGGACAATAGTTATATCAGGGAGTAATAAGGCAAGAACACAGCCACTGTTCCAATTCGCTGGAAGCCTGGGGAAGGCCACATTTCCTCCACACATAACAACTGTGCCATTGGGGGGACAAAGAGATGGGATGGGTGAGGAATAATTTTGTACTGTTGACCAATTTCCAAAGGAAGCAATTCCAAAATCCATATCATAGGTATTATTCTGCATCACGCCTAAAAGACATAATGTAAAAGTGCCTATAGGCTGTACTTTAAAGGGAAATCCGGGTTGGCATGTATTATCATTGTCCATAGTAGAATTAATAGGAACTGCCATAGGCATGCTTGCCCCTGTTGTCATGCAGAACCAGCAATTACCAGCAAGGGTGGGGTTGGAATTATTAAGGAAGGAGAAGGTAGTTTGCAAAATATCTAATGTATTGGTATCTAAACCTGGGAACTGGGATTTCGGCTACATTAAGGGATGATATGTGAGCTCAGGGATTTGGGGTTTCAAAAGTTTGATTATCTGAGGATGCTTGACTGCATCAGTGGGTCCTCTACCATCAGAGACCCCTGTAGGGTCCTTAATGGGCCAGTAGGAAGTTTTTCCGACAGTGCCTTGGCACCCAGCTGACTGTAGCTTGGTGTATTTGCCTTCTCCTCCCTGGTCAAAGAGAACGGGGGTATAATGAATAGTGGTCCACCCTGCTTCATGAGTTTTAGTTAGGGAGGCTTCAAAAAATCATACTCCCTGCTTGTTAACACAAATTGAGGCCGACACAAAACAAGAGACATGCATCGCCTGGGTATGCGTACGGGTTGCAGAACAATTTTGGAGAGCTTTACTTGTACTAGGAGGAATAATCTTTGGCTTGTTAACACATAATTTTTAGGCTGATGAACTCCTCTGAATTTATGGTCAACCTCGGCACGGAGGTAAGCCACCTTAGTCATGCAGTCAGCAGTCTGGTTCCAACTAGTGGGAGCCTGAGTCCAAGATCCTCCCTTGCCTTCACGGGGGGAGGGGGGGGAAGGTACTCCATGATGTTGGAAGGTGGAGGGCCCAGGCCTCCGTGCACAAACCTGTTCAGCAGAAGTGCCTTAAGCAGGATCCTCACACAGATTGTTGGATGGATCCGAAAAAGGGGAAAATTTGTACTCAGGGAGAGGGCCTCCGTCCCCGGTTTGAGGTAAGACATTAACCTGTTTAACCAGGCATTCTGGTAACCATCTTGGGGCTGCTAGCTCTTGGTCCAAAACACAAGCTGAGCCACATTCCCAGATGAGGACAGGATGTGGGCATTTCCATTTATTTGTAAGGGGATTTCGCCACATAACAGGTGGCTGATCAGAATTGGAAAAGGGATGCCAGTGTGTGTCTGCAGCCGAAAGGCCTTCACTGTCTAGGGTAAGAAAAGAAAGGGCAAATAATGCATGGTTAAGGCAATGCCTGTGAGTGGTAAATACAAGGGCGGAAGCCTTAAGGCGAAATAGCCAAGTCTTTAAGGTAAGGTGGAACATTCCACAATGCCTTGGCCCTGAGGTTTGTATTGAATTCCAATAGGATGACAAAATTGCAAGGTAGCACAAAACTGTTTAAACTTGGCACTGGTATATGGAGGACAATTATCTGTTTTAATATGTATTGGTTTACCCATTATGGAAAAGGCTGAAACAAGATGAGAAAGGACATCTTTGGTAGCCTCTCCAGAATGTGGTGATGCAAAAATAAAGCTGCTGAAGGTATCGATAGAAACGTGTATATATTTGGTTTTTCCAAATTCAGGAAAATGAGTAACATCCATTTGCCAAACCTGATTTGGCAGTAATCCTCGGGGGTTAACTCCCAAGTGTTGAATGGGGAGGGAGAGAGCGCAAGCAGGGCATTCTTTTACTATTTCTCGTTTCTGTTGCCTGGTAATTTTACAAAGTAATCGAAGGCTCTGGGAATTTAGTTGGTGAAGATTGTTTAGCTCCGTGGCCTATTGAATGGAGCCACCAAAAATTGGAAAGATGGTAGGAGTTGCTGCATCAGCTTGAGCATTACCTGTGTTAGAGGGCCGGAAAGATCAGAGTGTGCCCTGATGTGTCCTAAGAAAAATGGGTGTTGTCTGGCCTGAATTAGCTGCTGAAGCTGGTGAAACAGAAAGGCCGCATTGGAAGAAGCTTTAATGGCGGGTGAAATCTCCAGCAGGGGCACAGAATGAGCAATGTAGGCACTGTCTGTATGAATATTAACAGGATTATCACAAAATGTTATAAAAACTTGTGTTATGGCAAACAATTTCACAAACTGTGCTGAATGATAGACAGTATCAAAGGTTGTAGGCTGGTTATTGACAACAAAGACCGCGCAGCCATTACTGGAACCGTCTGTAAAGACAGTAAGGGCTTGGAACTGGGAGCCTTTTGAGTAATTTTGGGAAAAATAAATGGATGTACCTGGACAAAATGTAAAAGGGTGTCATTGGGGACGTGGTTATCAATTGTTCCCAAATGGCCTGATTGGGCAATACCCCATTCATCCCCTCTCTGTAGTAAAAATTGGGTTTGGTCATTAGTATATGGAATTAAAATATTATCAGGGTCTTTGCCAAAATGTTGTCGAGAAAGCAAACAACTTTAATAATAATAGAAGCTACCTGAGCAAGATAAACGGTAATAAACTTGGAGGATGTGGTGGATAAATGGACCCAAAGCAAGGGGAAGCCTTTATTTTTAAAATATGGATATCACTGCCAAAATTTTCCTGAGGGTATATGAGGAGTGTGTAAAAGAACCATAACCAGAGGAAGGTTATAAGAAATTTGTGTAACAAACTGTTTGGCAATGGCCTCTGTGACTTGGTTTAATGCCTGTCATGCCTTGGGAGTAAGCTTTTGAGGGGAGGAAGGGTAGGAATCACTTCTCAAAATATCATTAAGGGGCAAAAGTACACAAGTGGATAATTTTAAATATGTTCTTAGCCATTGAATATCTCCCAGTAATTTTTGAGAATCATTAAGGGTGTGAAGAGGGTTCACACGCAGTTGTATTTTACGAATTTGGATCTGATTATCTTGAATTTTAAGGCCCAAATAGGTATAAGGGTCCTGTGTTTAAACCTTATCAGGAGCTATCCGTAGTCTCAAGGTAGTGAGGGTTTTCTAAAGGTCCAAGTAACAATTATTAAGGTGATGGTAATTAGGTGCAGCAATTAAAAATTCATCCATATTATGTAAAACATAAAATTGTGGTCATCACTCTCTCACAGGGTCTACTGCTTGAACAACTTATATTTAGCAAAGACTAGGGCTGTTGGCCATACCTTGGGGAAGAACCTTCCATTGAAATCTCTGCATAGGGCCGTGGAAATTAATGCAAGGGAGACTAAAGGCAAAATAGGGTCTATCCTCAGGATGTAAAGGAATGGTAAAAAAGCAAACTTTTAAGTCAATAACCATTTTACAATAGTTTTGGGAATAGCCATTGGTGTGGGAATTCGAGGCAGTAGTGCTCCCATCAGGCACATAACTTTATTACTGGCACACAAATATTGTAAAAGATGCCGCTTGTCTGATTTTTTCTTGATAACAAAAATAGGAGTAATCCATGGTGAGGTTGAGGGCTCTACATGGCCAGCTGCCAGCTGTTCCTGCACTAACATGGAGGCAGCCTCCAATTTTTTTGGGGGGTAAGGGGCCACTGATCCACCCACACAAGAGTCTGAGTCTCCCAAATAATTTTATCTGCATGGGGTACAGGAGGGTCAGGAACCGACACTAAAAATCAGAATACCCAAGTCCATATGTATTTGTTTTTTTATGGGTTTTATAGTCCCCACCAGTCCTTGTCTCAGTCTCACAAGGCCTGTACCAGGGACAAAATTTATACGAAGCATTTGATGAGTCACCATGGAATTGGGACTGGCAAGAATGACTTCCATTTGACTCAAAATATCTCGGCCCCATAGGTTAACAGGGAGGTCAGGAACAATGAAAGGAGTGACAGTCACCTTATTACCCTCTTTATCAGTAAAGCTAAGAGCCCTAGAACTGACATGGGGATTTTTTGACTCTTAACCCTTTTAGGTCATTCAAGGATGGGGTGATGGGCCAACCTGATGGCCAGTATTTGTGAGAAATAATTGTGGCATCAGCTCCAGTATCTAGAATTCCTTGGAATTCCTTTTTTTCAATAAGTAAGGTAAGGGTGGGTCTATTGTGAGAAATGGGCTGAACCCAATATACATCAGAGGAGCCGAGGGAGGCTGTCCCCCATTGTATGTTTGGGTGGTGGAAGTGCCTCCTGAATCCAAGGGAAGGAATATTAATTGTGCAAGTCTTGTTCCTGCTGGGATGGCCGCAACTCCATTAATAGATGTTGCTAGTATTTTTATTTCTCCAGTGAAATCATTATCATTAATGCCAGGGAAGACCTGAACACCATTTAAGGTAGCAGAGGCTCTTCCAAGAATAAGGGCACTCGTATGAGATGAAGGGGGACCCATAATTCTAGTGGGTATTATCTGGTGCCCTTGCATTGAGTCTAATATTGTATCGGTGGTGGCACAGAGGTCCAATCCTGCGCTGCCTGGGGTGGCTAGTTGGAGGGAGGCAATAGTGGGGAAGAATTTTGTGGTAGGTTTGGAGTTTGGAAGGGAATAAACCTTATTGCCCCTGGTTTTGTCCTGGGGGAGGTCGTGGCCAGGGGCTGGCCCCGCAGGGGGTTTCCTGAGAAGCAGGAAGAAATAGGCTGTCTGAGGCCATTTGTCTTAGATCTACACTTACTGGCCCAGTGATGACATTTACCACATCTAGAACAAAGGGTAGCTGGGGGCGGTTTAGCCCCAGTTTGAGGAGACGATATTCCAAGGCTTTGTTTGTCTTTCAGACACTTGCGTGCAAAATGGCCAGGTTGTTTACAAGTAAAGCAAGTACATGAGCCAGGATTGTGTAAGGCCTTGGTAAAGTGGGCATGTAGGGCGAGACCCATGGCATGGGCTGCACCCACCCCTGCACAGAGTCTAATAAAGTCCGAAAGTTTCCCTTTTTCCTTATGTGGTCGAAGAACATCCTGACATGCCGGGTTGGCGTTTTCAAAGGCAAGATGTTTTACAAAAGTTCTTTTGCTTTCGCTTGGTCCAAGCAAGCATTCTGCAGCTAGGTTAAGCCGGGGAACAAGGTTTCTATAAGGGTCGTTGGATCCTTGTCAAATTTTTGCCAAAGAAGTGGTAGCCGAGCCAGTTTGAGGGAGGCATCTCCAAGCAGGTAAGCAAGCCATCTGAATCTGTGCCAAAATTCCAGCAGGGAAACGTGCCTATTTAGTTTTAGTGTCAAATGGCGCATAGCCCACTAGCTTAACATAAGTTCAGGATTTAGAGGAGGCCTTAGTTAATTTTTTTTGAGCAGTTTCCTGACAGTGCTCCTCGAAATCTGCATTCCATAACATGAAATCTCCGGCACTGAGGGTAGCTCGGTCTAAAAATTTCCAATCATTGGGAGTAAGCCATTGTGCGCTGTGGCTTTCTAATAAAGTCAACTTGTAGGGCACAGTGGGGCCATTGTGAGCACAAGTCTTTTTATGTTTTTCAAGAAAACGCAGGCTTAATTTTTTTGTAGACACTCTGGGTTCCTTCCTGCCTAGGGGTGAACTCCTCATCCTCTGAGTCCTGATCTCCTTGATCCATTTCCCCCACTTCCTCCTCTTGATCCTCGTCTAAGTCTTTGACGTCAGCCTGGGCAGGCTTATCTATCTGACTGCGGGTGACTGGGAACGCGAGAACAGGCTGATGGAGTGGCTTAGCCTTTGTATTAGACCGCCGTGGGCCAGCTTGCATTGACTCCGTGCCTAAGGCTAATGAACAGAGCTCAGAGTCTAGGGATCTTAATTCTTTTAAAAGTTTGATCTGTTCCCGTCTATGTTGGAGAGACTCTCACAAGGGAGCCAGGCTAGGCAAGGGAAGTGGGGAAAAATATCTGGGTTGCATTTTGCTCCTGAAAGGCTGGAGCACAAAAGGCAGGAGGGATATAGGAGGTAGGTAGATGTGTAAGTCCTATAGGCTGTGGCAGGGTCCTGAGAGGTGGCGCATCTTCTGAATGGTAGCTTGCTGCTTCCTTCTCCAAGGTAGCCTCCGTCCCAGGGGTCAATGTGTCTCTGGGATTTAAAACTCGATAAAGGTGTTTGGTAACCATTGGAGCCTTATTCATTAGGATGGTATTTTGAGGGGGACTAGGAAGGTTCCCAGGGTCCTGGGGAGACTGAGAAGGGTCAATGTCTATACTAACTGATGGGCATGCCGTGGGGAGACGAGAGGTGTTTTGCATAGTCTCTTCTCCAATCCTGACAAGTTGTAAGGTACCATTGTCAAAGGGTGAACTTTTAAGAATTTCATTAATTAAGTTCCAGTAAGAAAAGGTGGGAACTGGCACTTTTTCTGGGCCAAAGGTTTCATAATAATCTTTTAAACAGTCTCTTACTCTAAGCCATCTTTTGCCATCAATGGTCACTTCAATGTGAAACCATGACACAATTCTCCTATGTATTAGAAGAAAAATTTTAAGTCCTTTTTCTTAACACGCACCCCCCATGTCTTGAAGGACTCCTTGAGGCCTGACAAAAACAAATCATGTGACGAAACTGCTTGTCCCATGGTGGGTCACTCACCGTGCGTCATCCCCACTCTCCTCCTGGATCTGTCTCTTTGTGGTGTCTGCTGTGGCAATCGCGAGCTCCACTTGATGAAGTCTTCCAGGAGGATGGGGTTCCCAATCAGTCAAAGGCTCGAGCCCCAGTCAGTGGGTGCCAGTAGTCACGGCTGGAAAGACACATCAACAGGGGCAGCAAACCTAGATGCGGAGGAATGAAGGGACAAGAGACACGAGAGATGACAGCAAGACAGGAGTTCTGATCAAGCTGCAAACTTTTATTTTTCACACAGGGGCATTTATATGCTGGAGATGGGAAAGCTCTCTTATCCAAAGTTCCTGGATGTCTTCACAAGGTGAGATAAACTCAGGATGTTTCAGGAATACAGATGGCAACAGGATGTCTCAGAGACACAGTTGGCTACAGGATGTCTCCCAGACAGGATGTCTCCATGGGGGCTGTTTCTTGTAAGTGTCAGGCTATTCTTTGAAGGTGAATTCCTTCTACGCCTGACAGTCAGGGATTCAGTATTTCAAATGGAAAATTGGAAAAAGAATCCAATGTGTATTCAGAACAATGCCTTGACATTACCTTCATCCCATGCAAGACACAATTAGAGGAGAAGAGTTAGAAAATCTGTGAATACACATCTGGAATGGAAAATGCTCAGGAGTTCACAACCTTGGAGGTGGTATAGGAGTTTCCAAAAGTCAGGGACAGGGTAAAAACACCACAAACATGGAGCTCTGCCGGCCTAAATATTTCTTGAGAAACTTCATCTGAGGTTGTTTTTAGGAGCTTTAGCTTCCTTTATAGTGAGACGATCAAAGCTGGGTCAGCATCTATGTGACCTAGAGGACATTGTTTCTTATTTTCCAATGAACATGAGGCAGCAGTGCTGAATTCTCTCTTTGTAGGGAAACTGTGGCCACTGGTGGCTAAGTGTCTCCCAGAGTGGAATGTGAAGCCATTGGTCATCCTCCAATTTTTGTGGTGTTTCTTGCAGCTGCACTGGGAGTTTGATATTTGCTTCACAAAATACAAGAAGTTTAACTGGGACACAGTGATGGAGGGAGTTCTGTCACGTGTGGTGGGTAAGGGTCTGCAGGAGAATGCACCAACAAGGCTTCTATCCAACATAGCTTGCCCTCTTGACCATAGCAATGTGATTGTAAACATTGCCCTGAATCCTCTCCATATAACAAGATGCCTTTACATACAAGGATCTGGGGCTTGTACCATGTCAGTCACAAACCATTTGGAAGCGAAGGGCAGATGCAGATGACCCGACCACAGATGTTTTAACACACACCAGCACACCACTGCTCTAGGCCGACTACTCAGCAGGCTCCAAATTACTGGCATCTCCGTTCTACACCATTTTCATGAAACCCAGTCAATCAAGGCACTGTCTGGTACACTGATGGTCATCAATAGGACATCCAAAGGTTCTCCAGGTCCACCTGGTCATGGGAATGTCAAAAATTTAAAGGTATTTATCTAGCCATTTTTCAAGGGTGAAGTTGGAGGCACTGTGGGTTTCAATTCATTCAGGAATGATTAAATGGAGAGGAAGCTCATTTCAATGAAAGCTCTGGAGAACTATCACACGCAAGGCTTCCCAAAGACAGGCCAAAAGGTCCCATGAAGCCAGACCTATTGAGGTCTACAATTTGAGGTCCATATGTGTTTTGACTTGCAACTAAGGCTGCCAAGTCTTTAAGAATAAAATCATGTGATATCCTTCCCAAGATTCCCAGTGCTCTGTGGAAAGCCAACCTGGGCATAGATCCCAGTTTCCAAGGGCGACTCTCATGCATGGCCTCCTAAAATCCCAACACAATACAAGGCAATACTTCTTTGAGGTAAGTTCCACAACTCAGTCTCTAAGGAGAATCACACCAGTGTTCAAGCCCAGGTGGACCCAGTCATCTATTCCAAGCGCCACACAAATGACCGCAATTAAAATCAAGACACTCCCACATGGCCCTCATTTTCTTCCATATAGACACTCATCATAACCTCTGGCTGGAGGTTTCCATGAGGGGCACAGCCTAAGACAGTGTCCAAAATAAGCTCCCTTGCATCCATTTGCCTAAAGTCAGTGTGGCCGGGACATCCTTCCTGTGAACCAGGAGTGTTCAAAGAGGCCTGCCGTTAATATTGCTCTTATTCTCAATTTTGAGGCCTACTGACTGGGGTCATGAGAAAACCCAAGAACCTATGGTCTAGTGTCTGCAGGGCTTTGAAGAACTCATTTGACCCAAAGGATCCATATTCTCAATGATGGAAGTAAGAAACCTTACAGAGGAAGGCGAGAAACTTCATCCAAAATGACTGCTCTTTTGGCTTTTTGATTTGCATGCACACATGGGATTTTTCTTTAGATCCATCAGGTGCTGAGAATCTAAGCCACAGCCTCACACAGGGCCAAGAGGCTGATTCAGACGCATCCCTTTCCAAAGCAATTAAGAAAGAGCCACAGGTAATGTTTATACATTTCCATTTGAAAACTGTTTTCTTCAGGCTTCAAAAAGGCATAGCCTGAGGCAAAGACCTTCCTGACATTCAGGGCAACAGAAGGATATGTAAGCAAAAGGCCCAAAGCGGGGTTTTTCCATTGAGACTTTCCTGGTCACACTGATATCTGAGTTTTCTGAGATGCTCATCATTTCCTTCAGCTCTCTAGTACATGGCCGTATCACAGAGCGTGGAGGTGGTTCATATCTTGGACACAATACCATGAGCGTATTCTGGAGGTTGCCCATAATTCAGGTAGAGAACAGGAACTTAAGAAGATATTAGGTGTTGCCCATCCATTAGGCAAGCCGCAGACCATTCATAAATTGGGCAGAATGAATGCTGGGAAGATTTCTACTAGAAAGGACACATGTATTTATGCATTCTCTTTTCTATTGTCTACAACCATGGACACAGTGGGATACACAGATATAGAAAGACTAGCCTTGTCAAACGACTTACTAGAATCAGTTCACACCAAACCAAACAAACCGACTTTCTTACCTATTCTCAGAACATGAGACAAAACCACAAACCAATACCCACAGCCACACCCACACAGACCCCCAAGTACGTCTGTGACAATACGGAGTGTCGTTTGATGGTGGGCCATAAGAAATTCCCTCATAATGGGCTGTCCTGTCTCAGATCTAGTCTCTGTGGCCAACTTTGTGAATCTGTAAGGAGCCAGTGGTGAGCCACTATCTGCTTTCTCAGGAAAGGCCCCTCTTCAGACCTTCCTGGCATTTGGCCATCCTCACATAAGTAGGTACCAAGAAAGACTGACTCTGTCTTTGGTAAATCCGAAAAATTTTGACCACTGGGACTGTGACTGGGACTGGCTCTGGATGCCTGGCTTTCTGGATCCCAAGTTCAGAGAATTCCATCACCAAGGAAGTGAGGTGAGGTCACTTCCTTCAGGAACTGAATGAGGTCCATACCTTGGCAACCACTTTGTCCTAACAGTTGCTTCCAAGGGTCCCATGAGATGGAGGCGGCACCTACTTACTCTGACATTTTCACAAGTTAGAATGGTATAAAACCATAGGCACCCAGGAACAGCTCTCCACACAGGCCTGGTTTGCTGCATCTTCTTTACATTAAGAAGAGAGAGGCTGATTCTGACACAACCCTTCATCCTGACCAGGTTGTTTGCAATGAAAGATGACTTTTGCTCTCTGAGGTCCTTAATAGCTTCCTACATCTTCTCCAGGGATAATCTTTAATGACCTTTGAGGTTCTCAGCAGGTGAAAGATCCCTTAATTTCTGTCTTGTAAGACCAACTCTGTCCCTTCTCTTCTGTAAAGTTAGATTGAGGGAAGAGTGTATGGTTAGGGTTAATAACATGTTCAATCTGTGTTAGGAACTATTCTGCTGGATGAATAATGTTATTGGGAACCTACGATATCTATAAGAATATGTAGGTGAAATATATGTATGAAAACAGAAATCTAAGATTTGAAACCCTGAAGGGCATTGGGCCCTTCATTGGTATACTTAGTGTTGACTTACTTTCTGCACAGATGTCTCAGATAAATCCATATACAATGGCATAGGACCTTGTACATTGGATGATTGAATGTGGAAGAGAACATCCAGTCAAAAAGGGATAGTAGGTAAGATTAGGAAGATAGTTGGTAGGTTTTGGAAGGAGAGTGAGTATAGGATTTGGAAAAAAAAACTTCTTTAGCAATAGGGTTTCTGTTAGAGGGTGAAGGTAAATGTCAGCACATATGAAGATTCAGTCACAATGATGAACTTTGGAAAATATGTAGGAAATCAGATAATAATAGAGACATTACAAAATCAGGGAAAGTACAAAGTGAGTGATAGGATTAGACATTTTGAACAGGGTTGAGTTTGAATATATAATCTTAGGAAGAAACAAATATGTAGTCACCAATAGGATTGACATTTGAGAGCATTAGGCAATGTGGACATGGATGTTTTTAGTAATCCCTGTTCACTTTCCTTTTAGGCTTTGGTACAATCATAAGTGTAACCTTTGCATTTTGTGTCCAGAATATTACTGTGATAAAATGTATATGTAGATCGCGTGACATTAGTATTTCTTCCAGCATTTCTGGGAGCAAAGTTTTGAAGTCCTATAAATTAGTATTGGTGGTACAAAGAGGTGTACACTGTGTCTATGAATATAGAGATAGTGCATGAATATACCACATTGTGAATCAATAATATAACTGGTCCCACTTTAAATAATAGATTGAATTCATATCTGAAAATATATAAGAAATCTTATATCGATATACCATCATTCATTCCAACCAGCAATACATCTAATGGTAATACTAGGGTTATGGTTTATCACGAAGTGTCTTTGAGTTTTGCTTCAAAAGTGATCATGGAAATCGAAAATAATGTGTTTGGAAAGAAGTCTCATGAAAAGACCCATCAAAAACATGGAGGAATACATGTGTTCTGTAGAATAAAGTGATTGAAAGTGAACAAAATGCCTATAAATTTGCAAACTTTTGGATGAAATATATTTGCTATGATGAGCATAAACTGAAGAAATAGTAATGTACCAGTGTTGAATAAAATAAATGTCAAAATGCACAACATGTCCCATAGGAATCTACTTGTATTGATGTTAAACTGGTTCAGTTACTGTGGAAATATTAGGATTTGTATGCACCTTTCACTGAAGATAGTTTTCAGTACTAGAAAACAAATATGTATTTCAGGTGAATGAATAATTTTGAGAATACTCTTGTGAAAATTTGATTATAAATACACATACTTGAATATGAATGAGTTTAGGGAGTGTATAACAAGACATATATTTCATATTTTGAAAAATCTGGAGAGTGTGTATATATATATATACATACACAAACACACAGACATTAAAAATAGCATAATATATTCCAATTGAAATTCACCATGAAATATATGTCATCTACAGATCCAAATGTATTTATTTTATTGAATATGGATTTATGTATAATGTTCTTAAACAAGGAAGCTCACTCATAGATTGAATTTTCAGTTCCAACACCTTTTAGGAGGAGTGATCTCTTACAATTTGTATCTGCCAAGTCAGTCACCTCACAAGTATGTACGTGTGGTATCAGGTAAGATTCTATAATTGCATGTAAAAATACATGTGCTGAATAGGATACAGAGAAAGGGATGCCTTGACATTACAATCACGGAGACTAAGGCACAATTAGAGGAGAAGAGTTAGAAAATCTGTGAATAAATATCTGGAATGGAATATGCTCAGGAGTTCACAACCTTGAAGACGGAAGAGGAGATTTCAAAAGTAAGGGACAGGGAAAACAGTCCACAAACATGGAGCTCTGGTTCCCTAAATCCTTCTTGAGAAACTCACTCTGAGTTTGGGCACTTGAAATATATGTTATTGTCGGGAGATTTAGCTTCCATTGTAGTGAGACAATCAAAGCTTTGTCTGCATCTCTGTTACCTCGAGGACATGGTTTCTTATTTTCCACTGAATATGTGGCAGCAGTGCTGAATTTTCTTTAGTAGGTAAACTGTGGCAACTGGGGGATAAGTGTATCCACATGTGGCCTGTGAGGCCATTTGGTCATCCTCCACTTTTCGTCGTGTTTCTTGCTGCTGCACTGGGATTTTGGTATTTGCTTCATGATATACAAAGAATTCAACTGTTACCTGGTGCGTGAGTGAGTTCTGTCACTTTTGGTAGGTCAGGGTCTGCAGGAGAATGCACCAACCAGGCTTATATCCCACATGACTTGCCCCCTTGACCATAGCAATCTGATTCTAAACATTGCCCTGAATCCTGTCCATATAACAAGATGCCTTTACATACAAGGGTCTGCTGGCTGCACCATGTCAGTCACAAGTCATTTGGAAGCCAATGGAAGATCCACATGGCCCCACCACAGTTGTTTTATTGCACACCTGCCCAGCACTGCTGTAGGCCCACCTCTCAGCAGGCTCCAACTTCCTGGTATCTCTGTTCTGAACCATTTTTATGAAAACCAGTCAATCAAAGCACTGTCTTGTAATCTCATGATCAGCCACAGCATATCCAAAGATTCTCCAGTGCCACCTGGTCATGGGAAGTTTAAAAATTTCTTGGTATTTATCTACCCATTTTTCAAGGTTGAAGTTGGAGGCACTGTGTGTTTCATTTCATTCTGGAACTATTAAATGGTTAGGAAGCTCATTTCAATGAAATCTCTGCAGAAGTCTCACAGGCAAGGCTTCCCAAACAGTGGCCAAATGATCACATGAATCCAGGCCCATTGGGATCTACATTGTGACATCCATGTGTGTTTTGACTCTCATATATGGCTGCCAAGTCTTTCAGAATAAAATCATGTGGTAACCTGGCTGAGATTCCCAGTGCTCGGTGAACAGCCACCCTGGGCCTAGATCTCATTTTACAAGGGTGACTCTCATGTGAATCCTCCTAAAATCCCAACACAATTCATGGCAATACGTCTCTGAGGTGAGGTCCACAACTCAGTCTCTAAGGGGAATCACAACAGAGATAAAGCCAAGGTGAACCCAGTCATCTATTCCAACGGCCACACATGACCACAATTAAAACCAAAACACTCCCACATGGCCCTCATCTTCTTCCATATGGACACTCATCATTACCTCTGGCTTGAGGTTTCCATGAGGGGCACAGCCCAAGACAGTGTCCAAAATAACCTCCATTGCCCCTCATTTGCCTAAAGTCAGGGTGTCCTGGACACTCGTCCGGGGAACCAGGAGTGATCAAATAGGCCTGCTATTAATATTGCTTTGCTCCTCCAATTTGAGGCCTACTGACTGTCAGGTATAGATTCTTTATGTGATTTGGATTCTGGAGAAAACCCAAGCACCTATGGGATAGCCTCTAAAGGGCTTTGAAGAACTCAGTTGATCCAAAGGTTCCTATTCTCACTTGATGGAGGTCAGGAACCTTACAGGGGAAGGCGAGAGACTTCTTCCATAATGACTGCTCTTTTGGCCAATTTAGTTTTGGATGCAAACATGGGATTTTCTTTACATCCATCATGTGCTGAGAATCTAAGCCAAAGCCTAACACAGGACCTAGAGCCTGATTCAGACATATCCCTTTCCAATGCAATTAAGCAAAGAGTCACAGGTGATGCCCATTGATTTCCATTTGAAAACTGTTTTCTTTAGGCTTTCCAAAGGGGTGGCCAGAGGCAAAGACCTTCCTGACATTGAGGACAACAGAACAATAGGTAACCAAAGCAGTATTTCTCCACTGAGACTTTCCTGATTACACTGATATCTGAGTTTTCTGAGTTGCTCGCCATTCCCTTCAGCTATCCAGTACATGGCCATGTCACAGAGCTTGGTGGTGGTATACATCTTGGACACAAAACCATGAGCCTATTCTGGAAAGTGGCCAGAATTCAGAAAGAAAACAGGAACTTAGGAAGATATCAGGGGTTGCCCAACAATAATGCAAGCCACAGTCCATTCATAAATGGGAAGTATGAATCTGGGGAAGCTTTCTACTAAACAGGACACATCCATTGAAGCATTCTCTTTTCTAATGTCTACAACCCCTGACACAGTGGGATACACAGACCTAGAAACACTCACCTTTTCAAACGACTTACTAGAATCAATTAACTCCAAACAAAACAAACTGCCTTTCTTACCTATTCTCAGAACATGAGACAAAACCACAAACACACACCCACACCCACAAATGCACCTCCTTCCCCCAAGTAGGTCTGTGACTATCCGCAGTGTCCTCTGACTGGTGGGCCATACTATTTTTCCATGAAATGGCCTGTTCTGTCTCAGATCTGTTCTCCTTGTCCAACTCTGTGAAGTTGACAGGAGCCAACGGTGAGCCACAACCTGGTTTCTCAGGAAAGGGCCCTCTTCAGAGCTTTACTGGCATTTGGCCATTCTCACATCAGTAGGTACCAAGAAAGACTGACTCTGTCCTTGGTAAATCCAAACAAGTGAGATCACTGGGACTGGGACTGGGACTGGCTGTGGGTGCCTGGCTTCCTGGACCACATGTTCAGAGATTTCGAACACCAAGGAAGTGAGGTGAGGTCACTTCCTTCAGGAACTGAATGAGGTCACTGCCTTGGCAAACACATTGTCCTAATTGTTGCTTCCAAGGCCCCATGAGATGGAGGCTGCCCCTACTTCCTGTGACACTTTCACAAGTTAGAATGGTATATCATCCATAGGCACTCCAGAGCAGCTCTCCACACTGGCCTGTTTTGGTCCATCTTCTCTACATTAAGAAGAGAGAGGCAGATTCATACACAACCCTTCATCCTGACCAGGTTGTTGGCCATGGAAGGTGACTCTTACTCTCTCAGGTCCTTCATAGCTGCCTACATCTTCTACAGGGATCATTTCTGCATGGACGTTTGAGGTTCTCAGCGGGTGGAAGATCCCCTAAATTCCTGTATTGTAAGACCAACTCTTTCCCTGCTCTTCTGTAAAGTTAGATTGAGGGAACAGTGTATGGTTAGGGTTAATAACATGTTCGATTTGGGTTAGGAATTGTTCTGCTGTATGAATAATGTTATTGGGAACCTGCGATATTTATAAGACTATAGAAGTGAAATATAAGTATGAAAACAGAAATGTTCTAAGGTTGTATGGTAATTCTAGGCTTAAAATAAAAACATGTTGGAGATTTATGTGTATCATTTGTGTTGTATAATTGGACTTGTTATCAAAAAGATATGTACAGTTACATGTTACTTTTTACACTTAGATAAAATTTAAAAGTATTTTTAAGTTAATGAGAGCCTAATCTCTGTGAAGGTTTTATTGTAAAACACAAAGGTAAAATGCCCATTCTTTTCCATGTGAAAACTGTTTTCTTCAGGCTTCAGGAAGGAGTAGCCTGAGGAAAAGATGTTCCTGATATTCAGGGCAACATAACAATAGGTAATCAAAAGGCCCAAAGCAGGGTTTCTCCACTGAGACTTTACTGGTCACACTGATATCAGAGTTTTCTGAGATGCATTCCCTTCAGCTATCCAGTACATGGCCATGTCACAGAGCTTGGAAGTGGTACATATCTTGTACACAAAACCATGAGCCTATTTTGGAGAGTGGCCAGAATTCAGGAAGGATACAGGAACGTAAGAAAATAATAGGTGTTGCCCAATGATAAGGCAAGCCACAGTCCATTTATAAAATGGGCAGGATGAATGCTTGGAAGTTTTCTCTTTGACAGGACACACCCATTGAGGCATTCTCTTTTCTAATGTCTACAACCATGGACACAGTGGGATACACAGACATAGAAACACTCGCCTTGTCAAAGGACTAACTAGAAACAGTTCACTCCAAACCAAACAAACCCCCTTTCCTAACTATTCTCAGAACATGAGAAAAAACCACAAACCCACTCAAACACGCACGAAGTCACCTCCTTCCCCCAAGTAGGTCTGAAACTATCCAGAGTGTCCTCTGACTGGAGGGCAATACTATGTTCCCCAGAAATGGCCTGTCCTGTCTCAGATCTGGTCTCCTGGGTCAACTCTGTGAAGTTGTCAGGAGACAGCAGTGAGCCTCTAACTTCTTTCTCTGGAAGGGCCCCTCTTCAGAACTTTCCTGGCATTTGGCCATCCTCACATCACTAGGTACCACAAAAGACTGACTCTGTCCTTGGTAAATCCAAACAAGTGAGACCACTGTGACTGGAGCTTGGACTGGGTCTGGATGCCTGGCTTCCTGGAACCCAAATTCGGAGAGTTCCATCAACAAGGATGTGAGGTGAGGTCACTTCCTTCAGGAACTGAATGTGGTCACTGCATTTGCAACCACTTTGTCCTAACATTTGCTTCCTAGGGTCTCATAATATGGAGGATGCGCCTACTTCCTGTGACACTTTCACAAGTTCGAATGGTATAGAAACAATAGGCACCTGGGAACAGCTCTCCACACAGGCCTAGTTTGGTCAATCTTCCCTACATTAAGAAGAGAGAGGATGATTCAGACCGGGTTGTTTGCCATGGAAGATGACGTTTGCTCTCTCAGGCCTTTCATAGCTGCCTGCATCTTCTCCAGGGATCATATCTGCATGGACCTTTGAGGTTGTCAACAGGTGGAAGGTCCCCTACACCCCTGTATTGTAAGACCAACTCTGTCCCTGCTCTTCTGTAAAGTTGGATTGAGGGAAAAGTGTATAGTTAGGATTAATAACATGTTCGATTTGTGGTAGGAATCATTCTGTTGGATGAATAATGGTATTGGGAACCTGCAATATTTATAAGAATATACAGGTGAAATGTAATTATGAAAACTGAAATCTAGGTAAGATTTGAATACCAGAAAGGCATTGGGCCCATGATTGGGATACTTATCTTTGAATTATGTTCTGCACAGATGTCTCAGATAAATCAATATACAATGGCATAGGACCTTGTACCTTGGATGATTGATTGTTGAAGAGTTCATCCAGTCAAAAAGGGATAGTCGGTAGGATTAGGTAGATAGTCGGTAGGTTTAGAAAAAAGAGTGAGTATAGTATTTGGACAAAAAGTTCTTTAGCAATAGGGTTTCGGATAAAGAGTGAATGTAAATGTCAGCACATGTGAAGAATCAGTCACTATGATGAACTGGGGAAAATATGTAGGAAAAGAGATATCAATAGAGACATTAGGAAATCAGACAAAATATAAAGTGAGTGATAGGATTAGACATTTTCAACATGGTTGAGGTTGAATATATAATCTTGGGAAGAAACAAATATGTACTCACCAATAGGATTGACATTTGAGAGAATTAGGCATCCAACACATGGATGTTTTTAGTAATCCATGTTCACTTTCCATTTAGGCTTCGGGACAATCCTAAGTGTGACCTTTGCATTTTGTGTCCAGAATATTACTGTGATAAAATGTATATGTAGATCAGTTGACATGAGTCTTTCTTCCACCATTTCTGTGAGCAAAATTTTGAAGATATACAAATTATTATTGAGGGTACACAGAGGTGTACCCTGTGTCTATCAATATAGAGACAATGCATGAATAGACCATACTGTGAATAAATAATATAACTGGTTCCACTTTAAACAATGGATTGAATTGATATTTGAAAGTATACAAGAAATCTTATATTGATATACAATCATTCATTCCCACCAGTTTTACATCTAATGGTAATATTAGGTTTACGGTTTATCATGACGGGTGTGTGAGTTTTGCTTCAAAAATGATAATGGAAATCAAAAATAATGTCTTTGGAAAAAAGTCTCATGAAAGGAGCAGTCAAGAAACGTGGAGGAATACATGTGTTCTGAAGCAGGAAGTGATTGAAAGTAAAACAAATGCGTATAAATTTGCTAAATTGTGAATGAAATATACATACTATGATGTGCATAAACTGGACAAATAGTAATGTACCAGTGTTGAATAAAAATGAACGTCAAAATACAATTATATCCCATAGGAATCTTCTTGCATTTATGTTAAACTGGGTCAGTTACTGTAGAAATATTAGAATTTTTTTTGGTGTTATAATACAATTTATTTTAGCACTAGCATGCCACATAATGTCGAGGAAAGAGCAATGGATTTTTAGTTATCGCACTAGTAATCTATCATTAAATGACTATTTTGGGGAGTCTAGAAATTACATAAGGCTATGTAACTTTTTTTTATTTAGCATTCATAAAAACTTAGAATTTTGGTAATATTTCTACTTTTTTATTTTTTTTTATTTTTTCAGTTGTTGATCGACCTCATTTTATTTATTTATATGTGGTGCTGAGATTATAAAACAGTGCCTCACACATGCTAGCCAAGCATGTTACCACTGAGCCAGACACCCAGACCCTCCACATTTATCTTATAATCAAACACTCCTCTCCCTCTTCTTTACTCACTTTCTTCCTCATTTTCCCCCTTCTCTCTCTTCCTTTTTCATTTTCCCTCCATAGTAGTTTTTCTCTCATGTCATTACAAACAGTAATATGCTATGAAATTTACATTTAAGAATTTTTTTATAGTCATTCTTTTTTCTTGAGAAAATTTAATAATTATAATAACCTATAGATATATTACAATACATTTATTATACATATGTATCTATATTCATGCATATGTATTACATATGATATATATACATATATATTTAAAAGTACTTTGATTAGCCTGTTAGAAATAATATAGACCAGGTCTTTCTTAATTTTCAAGTCTTCTAGAATTAACAGCTTACAGTGAAAATCAAATAAACCTATTTAAGTAAACAGGTATCATTCTTATTTATCAATACTTATCATTTAAGTTTTTATATTACATTAAGCTGTGATATGGCATATTAACTCTTATGAATTAGTGAAATTTTATTTGAACAACCTTTTATTTAAGGACCATATGCACTGACATTTTAAATGGCTTTCTTGTGATGTTAATTTCTATCAATTGCATATTTATTGCCAAATACTTATTTTATTAATTTTCATATTCATGATTGATATAAAGTCAATTGTTTAATTCTTCTTGTAAGTAGTTACTTATTACAGTAATAATTCTACATCTTTATAAGAAAAATGGTACAAAGATATTTTCATGCAAAATTAAGAATAATTGCATGCTCTAAATGTTTCATTGTTGATACATATAATAAGGAGCTTTTGATGAGTCTCTTCCCCAGTAAAACATAAAATGCAAAGATATAGTTGGGTATGTATGTCCAAATAAAGATAAGGAAAAATACACATTATCAGCTACAAACTATCAAATAAAAGATGAAAAGAACAATCCAACTCATTGTACGAACTTGTCAGATGAGGTACCCTAAGACTAGACCTGGTCCATGACAAAATATTCACGAAAAAAAATGAAATATGAAAAATATAGGAAATGATATGAATTTTTCATGAAGGTAGGTGGATTATCCTTTAATCTCTATATATGTTCATTTTCAAAAGCCAGTTTTCTGGTAAAATAAATTTGTGATATTTACAACTACACAAAACAAACTTTCTGCTTATAAAAATGAATGCATCTCAACTTCTTTTTAGCTGATTTCTTCCCACTCAATTTTAAACCTTTGTTTATTTATTTTTATTGGTTTTTCAAAACATTACAAAGCTCATGATATATCATCTTTCATACATTTGACTGAAATGGGTTATGAACTCCCAATTTTCCCCAAATACGAATTGCAGAATCACATCAGTTACACATTCACATTTTTACATAATGTCACATTAGTGACTGTTGTCCTCTGCTACCTTTATTATCCCCTACTATCCCCCCTCCCCTTTCATCCTATCTTCCCTCTCTTCCTCATCTGCTTTTTCACTTCTCTCTCTTGTTCCCGCCTTTCCCCTCACAACGTCTTATATGTAATTTTGTGTAACAATGAGGGTCTCCTACCATTTCCATATGCTTTCCCTTCTCTCTCCCTTTCTCTCTCCCACTTGTCTTTGTTTAATATTAATCTTTTCCTCATGCTCTTCCTCCCTGTTCTATTCTTCGTTACCCTATTTTTATCAAAGCAGACATTTGGCATTTGTTTTTTTAAGGATTGGCTAGCTTCTCTTAGCATAATCTGCTCTAATGCCATCCATTTCCCTGCAAATTCTATGATTTTGTCATTTTTTGTGCTGCATCCATCGTGTATAGATGCCACATTTTTTTTATCCATTCATCTATTGAATTGCATCTAGGTTGGTTACACAGTCTAGGTATTGTGAATTGTGCCACTATGATCATTGATGTGGCAGTATCCCTTTAGTACACTCTTTTAAGATCCTCAGGGAATAGTCCGAGAAGGGCGATAGCTGGTTCAAATGGTGGATCCATTCCTAGCTTTCCCAGGAATCCCCATACTGCTTTCCATGTTGGCCTCACCAATTTGCAGTCCCACCAGCGGTGTACAAGTGTCCCCTTTTCCCCACATCCTTGTAAACACTTGTTGTTGTTTGACTTCATAATGGCTGCCAATCATACTGGAGTGAGATGGTATCTTAGGGTGGGTTTGATTTGCATTTCTCAGACTGCTAGAGATGGTGAGCATTTTTTCATGTACTTGTTGATTGATTGTATGTCCTCCTCTGTGAAGTGTCTGATTAGGTCCTCGGCCCATTTGTTGATTGGGTTATTTGTTATCTTATTGATAATTTTTTTGAATTCTTTGTATATTCTGGATATTAGGGCTCTATCTTAAGTGTGAGGGGTAAAAATTTGTTCCCAGGATGTAGGCTCTCTATTTACTTCCCTTTTTGTTTCTCTTGCAGAGAAAAAAAACTTTTTAGTATAAGTAAGTCTCATTTTTTTATTCTTGTTAAGAACTCTTGGGCTATGAGCGTCCTATTAAGAAATTTGGAGCCCGACCCCACAGTAAGTAGATCGTAGCCAACTTTTTCTTCTATGAAACGCAGTGTCTCTGATTTTATATCTAGATCCTTGATCCATTTTGAGTTAAATTTTGTGCATGGCGAGAGAACGGGATTCAGTTTCATTTTGTTGCATATGGATTTCCAATTTTCCCAGCACCATTTGTTGAAGATGCTATCCTTCCTCCACTGCAGGCTTTTAGCCCCTTTATCAAATATAAGAAAGTTGTAATTTTGTGGATTGGTTTCTGTGTCCTATCTTCTGTACCACT
Organism: Callospermophilus lateralis; assembly: GCF_048772815.1. Classification (NCBI taxonomy): domain Eukaryota; kingdom Metazoa; phylum Chordata; class Mammalia; order Rodentia; family Sciuridae; genus Callospermophilus; species Callospermophilus lateralis. The sequence continues at coordinate 66,538 of NW_027513702.1, forward strand.
GGTCCACCTGCATTTTTCGGTACCAGTTCCATGCTGTTTTTGTTACTATTGCTTTGTAGTACAGTTTGAACTCTGGTATCGCTATACCTCCAGATTCACACTTCCTGCTTACAGTTGCTTTTGCTATTCTGGGTCTTTTATTTTTCGATATGTATTTCATGATTGATTTATCTATTTCTACAAGAAATGCCGTTGGAATTTTGATTGGCATTGCATTAAACCTGTAGAGAACTTTGCGTAATATTGCCATTTTTATGATGTTAGTTCTGCCTATTCATGAACAGGGCACATGTTTCCATCTTCTGACATCTTCTTCTATTTCTCTCTTTAGATTTCTGTAGTTTTCATTATATAAATCTTTCACCTCTTCTGTTAGGTTGATTCCCAAGTATCTTATTTTATTTGAGGATGTTGTGAATAGAGTGGTTTTCCTCATTTCCATTTCAGAAGTTTTTTTTCTGTTATACAGGAATGCATTTGATTTATGCGTGTTAATTATATATCCTGCCACTTTTCTGAATTCATTTATTAACTTTAGCCATTTCTTTGTAGACATTTTTGTGTCTGTTAAATATATTATCATGTCATCTGCAAATAGTGATACTTTAAATTCTTCTTTTCCTATTTTTATGCCTTTAATTTCTTTTGTCTGTTTAATTGCTCTGGCTAGTATTTCAAGAACTAAATTGAATAGAAGTGGTGATAGAGGGCATCCCTGTCTTGTTCCAGATTTTAGAAGGAATGCCTTCAGTTTTTTCTCCATTTAGGATGATGCTAGCCTGAGGTTTAGCATATATAGCTTTTACAATGTTGAGGTAAGTTCCTGTTATCCCTAGTTTTTATAGAGTTTTGAACATAAATGGATGCAGAACTTTGTCAAATGCTTTTCTGCATCTATCGAGATGATCATATAGTTCTTGTCTTTAAGTCTATTGATGTGGTGAATGGCATTTATTGATTTTCGTATATTGAACCATCCTTGCATCACAGGGATGAATCCTCCTTGATGATGGTGCACAATTATTTTGATATGCTTTTGTACTCGATTTGTCAGAATTTTATTGAGAATTTTTGCATCCAAGTTCATTAGAGAAATTGGTCTGTAGTATTCTTTCTTTGAAGTGTCTTTGTCTGGTTTCGGGATCAGGGTGATGTTGGCCTCATAGAATGAATTTGGAAGAGCTCCTTCTTTTTCTATTTCTTGAAAAAGCTTGAAAAATATTGATTTTAATTCTTCTTTGAAGGTTTTGTAGAAATCCGCTGTATTCCCATCCGGTCCAGTGCTTTTTTTGGGTTGGCAGTCTTTTGATTGCTTCTTCTATGTCTTCCTTTGTTATTGGCCTGTTTAAATTGTTTGTGTCTTCCTGACTCAATCTGGGCAGATCGTATGACTTAAGAAATTTACAATATCTTCACAATATTCTATTTTATTGGAATATAGTGTTTCAAAATACTTTCTAATTATCTTCTATATTTCTGTAGTGTCTGTTGTGATATTGCCTTTTTTATCCCACATGTTAGTAATTTGAATTCTCTTTCTTCTTCTCTTCCTTAGCGTGGCTAAGGGCCTGTTGATCTTATTTATTTTTTCAAAGAACCAACTTTTAGTTTTATCAATTTTTTCAACTTTTTTTTGTTTCAATTTCGTTGATTTCTGCTCTAAATTTAATTATTTCTTGTCTTCGACTACATTTGCTGTTGTTTTGCTCTTCCTTTTCCAGGTTTTTGTGGTGTAGTTTAAGTTCATTTATTTGTTGTTTTTTTTTTTCTTTTTTTGAGGAAAGAACTCCAAGAAATGAATTTCCCTCTTAAAACTGCTTTCATTGTGTCCCATAGATTCCGGTTTGTTGTGTCTGTATTGTCATTTGTCTCTAAGAATTTTTTATCTCCTTCTTTATGTCTTCTGTAACCCATTGGTCATTCAGTAGCATGTTGTTCATTTTCCATGTGATGTAGGATTTTTCCTTCCTTCTTTTCTCATTAATATCCAGTTTCATTCCATTATTATCAGATATGGTGCACGGTATAATCTCCATGCCTTTATATTTACTAAGAATTGCCCTATGGCATAATATATGGTGTATCTTTGAGTAGGATCCATGTGCTGCTGAGAAGAACATGTATCCACTTGATGATGGTTGATATATTCTATATATGTCGGTTAAGTCTAGGTTATTGATTGTGCTGTTGAGTTCTATAGTTTCTTTATTCAGCTTTTGTCTAGAGGATCTCTCTAATGCCGAGAGTGGTGTATTGAAGTCACCCATAATTATTGTGTTGTAGTCTATTTGACTCTTGAACTTGAAGAGAGTTTGTTTTATGAACGTTGCACCTCCAATGCTTGGTGCATACAAATTGATAATTGTTTTTTTCTTGTTGGTGGATGATTCCTTTTAACAGAATATAGTGTCATTCTTTATCCCTTTTGATTAACTTAGGTTTGAAGTTGATATTATTCCATATGAGTATGGCAAATCCTTCTTGCTTCCGAGGGTCATGTGAGTGTTATGATTTTTCCCAACCTTTTACCTTCAGCCTGTGTATGTCTTTTCCTATCATATGAGTCTCCTGAAGGCAGAATATTGTTGGATTTGTTTTTTTGATCCAGGTTACTAGCACATGTCTCTTGATTAGTGAATTTAGGCCATTAACATTTAAGGTTACAATTGAAATATGATTTGTACTTCCAGTCATGCTTATTTATTTATTATATTTTAGTTTGGATAGTTTTTACTTTTTTGGTTACTTTCCTGCCGCTTTACTGAGATACTTCCCACTGTTAGTTTTGGGCACTATTTTTTAACTCTTCTTCTTGTAGTATTTTGCACAAAATGCTTTGCAGTGCTGGTTTTCTGACTGAGAATTGTTTTAGCTTTTGTTTATCGTGAAAGACTTTAATTTCATTGTCAAATCTGAAGCTTAACTTTTCTTTATATGGTATTCTTGGTTGGAATTCTTTTTTTTTTCAGCATTTGAATTACATTGTTCCAGGATCTTCTCACTTTCAAAGAATGTGATGAAAAATCAGTTGTTAACCTAATTGGTTTACCCCTGAATGTAATCTGCCTCCTTTCTCTTATAGCTTTTAATATTCTCTCCTTGTTCTGTATCTTGGCTATCTTCATAATTATATGTCTTGGAGTTGGTCTATTTTGGTTTTGAATGTTTGGGGTCCTGTAGGCTTCCAGGAATTGGCAATCCAATCCATCATTCATCTCTGGGAAGTTTTATAGAATTATTTCATTTAATATGTTGTCCATTCCTTTGGTTTGAATCTCTATGCCTTCTTCTATCCTGATGACTCTTAAATTTGTTTTTTGTTTTTTTATGACATCCCATATCTTTTGAATAAATTCCTGGTGGGATTTAAGCATCTTTTCTGTGTTTACTCAATTCTTTTCAAGTTGATAAACTTTGTCTTCATTATCTGATGTTCTGACTTCTACTTGATCTAGTCTATTTCTAATATTCTCATTTGAGTTTTTAATTTGGTTTATATTTTCCTGCATTTCTAGGATTACTGTTTAATATTTTTTTTAACATCTCTATCTCCTGGTAATGCTCATTCTTTGCCATTTGAATTTGTTTGTTTAATTCATTTTCAAAATATACTTTTATTGCTTGGACTTGCTGCCTCATGTCTTCTCTAATATTCCTTTCCATCTGAGTTCGGTATGCCTTGAGTTCTTTCCCTATCCCTGTTTCTGATGCTTCAAGGTCCTCCTGTAGATTTAAGTTGTCCTGCGTTGTTTGTACTCCTTTTTTGCCCTTGTTTTTTCATGATGTTCACGTTACTTTCCAGCTCTATTTGATTGCTGTGTTTCTGCTTTATTCTTTAGATTTGTTTTGGTGTTGTATATCTCTGTTGTCTCTCCTTTGTGTTGGTAAACTATGCCTGCTAAAGTGGATTCCGCTTGGAAGTAATTCCGAAGGCCGAGCTCCAGTGATGTCACCTCTCTGCTTTGGCGGGCCCCAGGCTCCTTGCCGAGGTGTCCGAATTGGGGGGTGGGACTTGACTGTCTCTGGTTTGTTTCAGCTCTGGGTCACTGGCAGGCGGGCGGTCTCCAGCCGCCCAATTGCGCGGTTGGTCGCCAGCGGGCAGGCGGTCTCCAGCCGCCCAGTCACGCGGGCAGCAGGTGGGCTGTCGCCGTTGGGTTGGCAATCTCTAGCCACGCAGTCTCACGCTCGGTTGCCGACGGGCGGGCATTCCTCAGCCCCCCAGTCACTCAGGCAGTGGGTGGAATGTCACGTGCAGGCCTGTGGTCTCCAGCCGCCCAGTCACAAGAGCCTGCCTTCTAGTCCTTTGGTTTCTCCTGCTTGTCCTGGTTTCTTTTTCTAGACCAGATTTCCCCTGAGTGATGCCTCTCGGCAGTTCAAACTGTACTCTGTGCCTGCCGTTTGTTGGGTGTGGAGGGTGTCTTTTGGGAACCCAGACACTCTATTGTTTTGATTTTTTCCGCTTGCCCCTCCCCCAGCACTGGCTATACACGTTTCGTTATGGCCACTGATGGTAGGGCGAGTCGAAAGTCAGGTGTCTCTAGTTTTTCTTGCGTCTTTATGCAGGCTTGCTCTGATTAACCCTCCCCCGGAAAGCCTAGGAGACATTTTATGCGAATTCCCCGCTGTATGAGAGATGAGCTGAGTAACACACATCTGTTTTATTGTTGCAGTCTATTGGAGAGGGGCGGTGGTTACTTCAGATCTCAAAGATGGTGGCCGCTGGTTTCCTTGGTGGAGTTTCTTTTGTGGGGGATAGAACTATACCACTTTCTTCCCTGTCTGAATTCCCAAACTCAGCCCGGGGATCAGTGGGAGCTCAGCCGGCAGGATTCCACAGAATCCGCAGCAACATTTCTCCCTGCTTCAGGTCACTTCTCGGTGGTGCCCCGCCATCTGAAACAGCAGGCCTGGCTGCATGATTCAATCAGCCCGGATCTCTGATTGCACAGTTGGCTATTGGGAACCCCGGCACTCTATTGTTTTGATTTTTTTTTTCCGCTTGCCCCTCTCTCAGCGCTGGCTAGACAGGTTTTTTTCACCACTGATGGGAGGGGGAGTTGAAAGTCAGGTGCCTCTAGTTTTCCCCTATCTTTATGCAGGCTCCCTCTGATAATCTCTCCCCCAGAAAGCCTAGGAGAGATTTGATTCAAATTCCCCGAAGTATGGGAGATGAGCTGAGTAACAGTAACAGAATAACAACATTTTATTGTTGCAATCTGTAGGGGAGTGGCTGTCGTTACTTCAGCTCACCAAGATGGTGGCCGTTGGTTTCCTTCGTGGAGTTTCTATTGTGGGGGTTAGAACTGTACCACTTCCTTCCCCATTTGAAACCCTGAACTCAGCCCAGGGCTCAGTGGGGACTCTACTGGCAGAATTCCACAGAATCTGCATCAACGTTTCTCCGTGATTATTGATCGCATCTCGGTGGTGCCCTGCTGTCTGTAGCCACTGGACGGGTAGCGTGGATCAGTCAGACAGGATCTCCGGTCGCAGAGTTGGCTCATGTTTGAGACTCATTTACCGGACCTCAGTGCTAGAAATCCTTCTTCTAGGTTTCAGTGCACCCCCATTTTGCTGTAAGTTCCTAACAAGATAGTTTTTTGTCGTTCTTAGTCGTTAGTCACCTGCGCAGTGGCGCGGTACGCTGGGTATGATGCTCTCTATTCGCGGCCATCTTGCAATGTCAAAATATTATGATTTGTATGCACCATTCACTGAAGTTAGTTTTCAGTATTAGGAAACAAATATGTATTTCAGGTGGATGAATATTTCTGAGAATAATCTTGTGAAAAGTTCATTATAAATCCTCATACATGAATATGAATAATTTTAGGAAGTGTATAATAAGACACATATATTTTGAAGTGTATAATAAGACACATAGTTTGAATTTTCAGTTCCCACAGCGTTTAGGAGGACTGATCTCTTCTCACAATTTGTATCTGCCAATTCAGCCAAGTCATGAAAATGTACGTGTGATACCAGGTAGGATTCTGTATGTGCATATAAAAATACATGTGCTGAGTAGGCTACAGAGAAAGGGAGACAGGAATTCACATATTTGTGAACTTTATAAACACATGGAGGACTATTTCAATTAAAAATTGAGTAGATTTATAACACCTACCCTTAATCATGCAAAAGGGAAGTCCAACTGTACAGCATGCCTCCTCTGAACTGCTTGTATTTTTATTCTATTTGGGTATTATTCTTCATCATATTAGGATTAGTAGTCAGAGTATAGTAGGGTATGAGTTACTGTCAGGGATTCAGTATTTCGAATGGAAAATTGGAAATGGTTCAATGTGTATGCAAATTAGTGTTACACAAAAATTTTCCCACTCTCATTTAGAACAATAACTTGACATTACCTTCACCCCAAGTAAGACACAATTAGAGAAAAAGAGTTAGAAAATCTTTGAATTCATACCTGAAATGAAAACTGCTCCGGATTTCACAACCTTGGAGATGGTAGAGGAGTTTCCAAAAGTAAGGGACAATGTAAAAACTCCACAAACATGAAGATTTGCCAGCCTAAAGACGTCTGGAGAAACTGCCTCTAAGATGGACAGTTGAAATATATGTAGTTTTCAGGAACTTTAGCTTTTTTTCTAGTAAGACCATCAAACGTCTTTATGCATCTCTGTGACCTGGAGGACATGGTTTATAATTTTCCAATGAACATGAAGCAGTAGTGCTGAATTCTCTCTTTGTAGGTGAACTATGGCCACTGGGGGCTATGTGTCTCCCCATGTGGACTGTGAAGCCATTTCATCATCTTCCACTTTTTATAGTGTCTCCTGCTGCACTGAGAGTTTTGTATTTGCTTCATGAAATACAAGGAGTTAAACTTGACCACAGTACTGGAGGGAGTTCTGTCACATATGGTGGGTCAGGGACTGCAGGAGAATGCACCAACAGGACTTGTATACCACATAGGTTGCCTCCGTGACCATAGCAACCTGATTCTGAACATTGCCCTTAAACCTCTCCATATAACATGATGCGTTTACATACAATGTTCTGCTGGCTGCACCATGTCAGTCACAAGCCATTTGGAAGACAATGGCAGATCCACATGACCCCACCACAGATGTTTTATCACACACTTAATCACCTCTGCTCTAGGCCCACTATTCTGCAGGCTCCAAATTACTGGCATCTCTGTTCTACACCATATTCATGAAAGCCTGTTAATCAAGGCACTGTCTGGTACACTCATGATCAGCAACAGGACATCCAAAGGTTCTTCAGTGCCACCTGGTCATTGGAATTTTAAAAATTTCATGGTATTTATCTAGCCAATTTTCAAGGATGAAGTTGGAGGCACTGTTTATTTCAATTCATTCAGGAATCATTCAATGTTGAGGAAGATCATTTCAATGAAAGCTCTGGAGAACTCTCACAGGAAAGGCTTCCCAAAGAGTGGCCAAAAGGTCACCTGAAGCCACGCCCATTGAGGTCTAAAATTGAGGTCCATGTGTTTTTTGACTATCAAATATGGCTGCCAAGTCTTTCAGAATTAAATCATGTGATATCCTGTCTGAGATTCCCAGTGCTCTGTGGAAAGCCACCGTGGGCATAGATCTCAGTTTCCAAGGGCGACTCTCATGCGTGGCCTCTTAAAATCCCCACACAATTTATGGCAATTCTTCTTTGATATGTGTTCCAGAACTCAGGCTCTAAGGGGAATGACACCAGAGTTCAAGCCCAGGTGGATCCAGTCATCTCTTCCAACTGCCACAAGAATGACCACAATTAAAACCAAAAGACACCCACATGGCCCTCATCTTCTTAAATATAGACATTCATCATAACCTCTGGCTGGAGGTTACCATGCAGGATGCATCCCAGGAGAGTGTCCAAAATAATGTCGCTTGCCCCTCATTTGCCTAAAGTGAGGGTGACATGGACACCCTTCCTGTGAACCAGGAGTGATCAAATAGGCCTGCCATTAATACTGCTCTCCTTCTCCAATTTGAGGCCTACTGACTCTCAGGTATAGATTCTTTATGTGATATGGAATCTTGAGAAAACACAAGCACCTCTGCAGGGATTTGAAGAACTCATTTGACCTAAAGGACTCCTATTCACACTTGATGGAGGTAAAGAACCTAACAGAGGAAGGCAAGAGACTCATCCACAATGAGTGATTTTTTGCCATTTTGGTTTTGATTGCACAAATGGAATCTATCTTTAGATCTACCATGTGCTGAGAATCTAAGCCACAACCTCACACAGGCCCAAAAGGCTGATTCAGACACGTCCCTATTCAAAGCAATTAAGCAAAGAGCCACATGTTATGCCCATTTATTTCCATTTGAAAACAGTTTTCTTCAGGCTTCACAAAGGGGTGGCCTGAGGCAAAGACCTTCTTGACATTCAGGGCAACATAACCATAAGTATGCAAATGAACCAAAGCAGGGTTTCTCCACTGAGAGTTTACTGGTCACACAGATATTTGAGTTTTCTAAGATGTTCCCATTCCCTACAGCTATCAAGCACATGGCCATGTCACAGAGCTTGGAGGTGGTACATATCTTGGACTCAAAACCATGGGCCTATTCTTGAGGTTTGCCAGAATTCAGGAAGAAAACAGGAACTTAGAAAGTTAGTAGGTGTTTCCCATGCATAAGGCGAGCCACAGTCCATTCCTAAATCGGGCAGGAAGAGTGCTGGGAAGCATTCTACTAGACAGGACACATCCTTGATGCATTCTCTTTTCTAATGTCTACAACCACGGACAGAGTGGGAAACACAGACATAGAAGCACTCGCCTTGTCTAATGACTTACTAGAAACAGTCCACTCCAATCCAAACAAACTGCCTTTCCTACCTATTCTCAGAACATGAGACAAAACCACAAACTCACACCCACACCGACAAAGGCACCTCCTTAACTCAGGTAGGTCTGTGAATATCCAGAGTGTCCTCTGACTGGTGGACCATACTATGTTCCCCTGAAATGGCCTGACCTGTGTCAGATCTGGTCTCCTTAGCTAACTCTGTGAAGGTGTCAGGAGCCAGAGGTGAGCCACTACCTGCTTTCTCAGAAACGGCTCCTCTTTAAAGCTTTCCTGGCATTTGGCCATCCTCACATCAGTAGTTACCAAGAAAGACTGACTCTGTCTTTGGTAAATCCAAACAAGTGTGACCACTGGGACTGGGACTGGGACTGGCTATGGGTGACTGGCTTCATGAATCCCAAGTTCAGAGATTTTAATCACCAAGGAAGTGAGGTGAGGTCACTTCCTTCAGGAACTGAATGAGGTTACTGCCTTGGCAACCACTTTGTCCTACCAGTGGCTTCCAAGTGTCACATGAGAAGGAGGCTGCCCCTACTTCCTGTTACACTTTCACAAGATAGAACGGTATATCAATCATAGGCGCCCTGGGACAGCTACCCACACAGGCTGGGTTTGGTCCATTTTCTCTACATTAAGAAGAGAGAGGCTGATTCAGTCAGAACCCTTCATCCTGACCAGGTTGTTTGCCATTGAACATGACTTTTGCTCTCTCAGGTCTTTTATAGCTGCCTTCATGTTCTTCAGAGATCATTTATGCATGTATCTTTGAGGTTTTCATCAGGTGAAAGATCTCATACAACTCTATCCCTGCTCTTCTGTAAAGTTAGATTGATGGAACAGTGAATGGTTAAGGTTAACAACATGTTTGATTTGGGTTAGAAATCATTCTGCTGGATGAATGATGGTATTTGGAACCTAAAATATTTAAAAGAATATAGAGGTGAAATATAATTATGAAAACAGAAATCTAGTTTAGATTCGAAGCCCAGAATGGCATTGGGACCTTGACTGGGATAATTAGCATTGAATTATGTTATGCACAGATGTCTAAGATGAATCTATAATCAATGGCATAGGATCTTCTACCTTGGATGATTGAATGTACAAGAGAACATCGAGTCAAACAGGGATAGTCGGTAGGATTAGGAAGATAGTCGGTAGGTATAGGAAGAAGAGTGAGTATAGTATTTGAAACAAAAGTTCTTTAGCAATAGGGTTTTGGTTAGAGAGTGAATATTTGTCAGCACATGTGAAGAGTCAATCACAATGATGAACTTGGGAAATATGTAGGAAAGCAGATATCAATAGAGACATTACAAAATCAGGCAAACTATAAAGTGATAGGATTAGACTTTTTCAAAGGGTTCAGGTTGAATATATAATCTTAGGAAGAAACACATATGTAGTCACGAATAGGATTGACATTTGAGAGAATTAGCCAATGTGGACATGGATGTTTTTAGTAATCCATGCTCACTTTCCATTTAGGCTTTGGTACAATAATAAGTGTGACCTTTGCATTTGGTGTCCAGAATATTACTGTAATAAAATGTATATGTAGATCAGGTGGCATGCGTATTTCTTCCACCATTTCCGGGAGCAATATTGTGAAGACGAATAAATTAGTATTGGGGGTACAAAGAGGTGTATGCTGTGTCTATGAATATAGAGATTATGCATACGTAGATCATACTGGGAAAAAATATAACTGGTTCCAATTAAATAATGGATTGAATTGATATCTGAAAATATATAGGAAATCTTATATTGATAAACAATCATGCATTCCAAAGAGTTATACATCTAATGGTAATTTTAGAGTTATGGTTTATAATGAAGGGTGTGTGAGTTTTGTTTCAAAAGTGATTACGGAAATAGAAAATAATGTGTTTGGAAAGAAGTCTCATGAGAAGACCAGTCAAGAAACATGGAGGAATACATGTGTTCTGAAGCAGAAAGTGATTGAAAGTGAACCAAATGCCTATAAACTTCCTAACTTGTGGAATAAATATATATCCTATTATGTGCATAAACTGAAGAAATAGTAATGTAACAGTGTTGAATAAAAATGAACTTCAAAATACACATCATGTTCCATAGGAATCTACTTGCATTGATGTAAACCTAGGTCAGTTACTGTAGAATGGAAAATTGAAAAATAAATCCAATCTGGAATGGGAAATTCTCAGGAGTTCACAACCTTGGATATGGTGGAGGAGTTTCTCAAAGTAAGGGACATTGTAAACACAACACAAACATGGAGCTCTGCTGGCCTAAAGACTTCTTGAGAAACTGGCTAAGAGGTTGGGCACTTAAATTTATATTGTTGTCTGGAGCTATAGCTTCTTTTGTAGTGAGACCATCAAAGCTAGGTGTGCATCTATGTGACCTGGAGGACATGGTATCTTATTTTATAATGAACATATGGCAGCAGTACTGAATTCCCTCTTTGTAGGTAAACTGTGGCCACTGGGGGCTAAGTGTCTCCCCATGTGGACTGTGAAGCCATTTGTTCATTCTCCATTTTCGTGGTGTTTCTTGCTGCTGCACTGGGAGTTTGGTATTTGCTTAACTAAATACAAGGCGTTCAACGGGGACAAGTGCTGGTGGCTACCCCTACTTCATGTGACACTTTCACAAGTTAGAATGGTATATCAACCATAGGCACCCGGGAACAGCTCTCCACACAGGCCTTGTTTGGTCCTTCATATCTGCCTACATCTTCTCCAGGGGTCATATCTGCATGGACCTTTGAGGTTCTCAGCAGGTGGAAGGTCCCCTATATTCCTGTATTGTAAGACCAACTCTGTCCCGCTCTTCTGTAAAGTTAGATTGAGGGAACAGTGTATGGTTAGCATTAATAACTTGTTCAATTTGGGTTAGGAATTATTCTGAGGGATGAATAATGATATTGGGAATCTGCTATATTTATAAGAACATAGAGGTGAAATATATGTATGAAAACAGAAATCTAGGTAAGATTTGAAGCCCAGAAGGGAATTGGGCCCTTGATTGGGATACTTAGCATTGAATTACCTTCAGCAGAGATTTCTTGGATAAATCAATATACAATGGCATAAGACTTTGTACCTTGGATGATTGAATTTAGAAGGGAACATCAACTCCAAAAGGGATAGTCGGTAAGATTAGAAAGACAGTTGGTAGTTTTCGGAAGAAGTGTGAGTATAGAATTTGGAAAAAAAAAAAAATTCTTTAGCAACAGGGTTTCGATTAGAGAGTGAATGCCAATGTCAGCACATGTGAAGAGTCATTCACAATGATGAACTAGGGAAAAAATGTAGGAAAGCAAATATCAAGGAAGACAATAGGAAATTAGGCAAAGTACAAAGTGATTGTTAGGATTAGACATTTTCAACAGGATTGAGTTTGAATATATAATCTTAGGAAGAAACAAATATGTAGTCACCAAAGAATGACATTTGAGAGCATTAGGCAACCTGGACATGGATGTTTTTAGTAATCCATGTTCACTTTCCATTTAGGCTTTGTAAAATCATAAGTGTGACCTTTGCAGTTTTGTCAAGAATATTACTGTGATAAAATGTATATGTAGATCAGGTGACATGAGTATTTCTTCCACCATTTCCGGGAGCAATATTGAGAAGACGTATAAATTAGTATTGGGGGTACAAAGAGGTGTACGCTGTGTCTGTGAATATAGAGATAATGCATGAATAGACCATACTGTGAATAAATAATATAATTGGTTCCACTTTAAATAATTCATTTAATTGATATCTGAAAATATACAGGAAATCTAATATTGATATAAAATCATTCATTCCAACCAGTTATACATCTAATGGTAATATTAGGTTATGGTTTATCATGAAGGGTGTGTCTGATTTTCTTCAAAAGGATTATGGAAATCGAAAATAATGTGTTTGGAAAGAAGTCTCAAAAAATCCAGTCAAGAAACCTGGAGGAATACATGTGTTCTAAAGCAGGAAGGGATTTAAAGTGAACCAAATGCCTCTAAATTTGTGAACTTGTGGATGAAATATATATGCTATGATGGGCTAAACGTGAAGAAATAGTAATGTAGCAGTGTTGAATAGAAATGAAGTTCAAAATAGACATCATGTCCCATTGGAATCTACTTGCATTGATGTTAAACTGGGTCAGTTAATGTAGAAATGTTAGGATTTGTATGAACCATTAACTGAAGTCAGATTTCAGTAATGGGAAACAAATATGTATTCAAGGTGGATGAATATTTCTGAGAATAATCTTCTGAAAAGTTGATTATAAATCCACATACATGAACATGAATGAATTTAGGGAGTGTATATAATACACATATATTTCATATTTTAAAAAACTTGGAGAGTCACACACACACAGACACATGCACAGACATTAAAAGTAGCAATATATATGCCAATCGCATTTCATCATGAAATATATATAATCCACATATCGAAAAATATTCATTTTGCTTAACATGGATTCATGTATAATGTTGTTCTACTAGGAAGCTGACATAGGTTGAATTTTCAGTTTCAACAGCGTTTAGGAGGAATGATCTCTACTCACAATTTTTATCTTCCAAGTCAGTAGCCTCAAAAGAAATTATGTGTGATACCAGGTAGGATTCTATATGTGCGTATAAAAACACATGTGCTGAATAGGCTACAGAGAAAAGGAAACAGGAAGTCACATATTCGTTACCTTTAAAAACACATGTAGAACTATTTCAAATAAAAATTGACAATTTTTATAATACCTACCCTTTATCATGCAAAAGGCAAGACCTAGTATACACCATGCCTCCTCTGAACTGCTTGTATTTCTATTCTCTTTGGGTTATTTTTCTTCACCATATTAGGATTAATCGTCAAAGTCTAGTAGGGTATGGGATAGTGTCAGATATTCAGTATTTTGGATGGAAAATAGGAAAATGAATCCAATGTGTACGCAAACATATGCTACACAAAAATCTTCCAACTCTCATCAAGAACAATGCCTTGTCATTACCTTCGACCCTAGTAAAACACAATTAGAGGAGAAGAGTTAGAAAATCTGTGAATTCATATGTGGAATAAAATATACTCAGTAGTTCAAAAAATTGGAGGTGGTAAAGGAGTTTCCAAAAGTAAGGGAAAGTTTAAACAGTCCACACACATGGAGCTCTGCTGGCCTAAAGACTTGTTGAGAAAGTCCCTCTGAGGTTGGGCACTTGAAATATATTTTGTTGTATGGAGCTTTAGCTTCCTTTGTAGTGAGACCATCAAAGATGGGTCTGCATCTATGTGACCTGGAGGACATGGTTTCTTATTTTCCAATGAACATGAGACCGTAGTGCTGAATTCTCTCTTCCTAAGTAAACTGTGGACACTGGAACCTAAGTGTCTCCCCGTGTGAACTGTGAAGCCATTTGGTCTTCCTCCACTTTTCGTGGTGTTTCTTGCTGCTGCACTGGGAGTTTGGTATTTGCATCACAAAATACAAGGAGTTCAACTGGGACACAGTGCTGGAGGGAGTTCTGTCACGTGTGTATGGTCAGGTTCTGCAGGAGAATGCACCATCCAATATTCTATCTCTCATAGTTTGCCCCCGTGTCCATAGCAACCTGATTCTGAACATTTACCTGAAACCAAACCATATAACAATTTGCCTTTACATATAAGGGTCTGCTGGCTGCACCTTGTGAGTCACAAGCCATTCTATATAAATGCCACATTTTTAATCCATTCATCTAATGAAGGGAATCTAGGTTGGTTCCACAGTCTTCCAATTGTGAATTGTGCTGCTATGAACATCGATTTATCAGTATCTCTGTAGCATGCTCTTTTTAGTTCTTTAGGAAATAGACCGAGAAGGGGAATAGGTCAAATGGTGGTTCCATTCCCAGCTTTCCAAGAAATCTCCATACTGCTTTCCAAATTGGCTGCACTAATTTGCAGTCCCACCAGCAATGTACAGGTGTGCCCTTTTCCCCACATCCTCGACAGCACATGATGGCGTTTGACTTCATAATGGCTGCCGATCTTACTGCAGTGAGATGGTATCTTAGGGTGGGTTTGTTTTGCTTTTCTCTGACTGCTAGAGATGGTGAGCATTTTTTCATGTACTTATTGATTGATTGTATGTCCTCCTCTGAGAAGTGTCTGTTCAGGTCATTGGCCCATTTGTTGATTGGGTTATTCATTTTCTTATTGTTTAATTTTTTTGAGTTCTTTGTATACTCTGGATATTAGGGCTCTATCTGAAGTGTGAGGAGTAAAGATTTGTTCCAAGGATGTAGGCTCCCTATTTACCTCTCTTATTGTTTCTTTTCCTGAGAAAAATGTATTTAGTTTGAGTAAGTCCCATTTGTTGATTCTAGGGATTAACTCTGGTGCTATGGGTGTCCTATTGAGAAATTTGGAGCCCGACACCACAGTATGTAGATGGTGGCAAAAGTTTTCATCCACCAGATGCAGTGTCTCTGATTTGATATCAACCTCCTAGATCTATTTTGAGTTAACTTTTGTGCATGGTGAGAGGAGGGGATTCAGTTTCATTTTGTTACATATGGAATTCCAGTTTTCCCAGCACCATTTGTTGAAGATGCTATCCTTCCTCCATTGCATGCTATTAGTCCCTTTATCAAATATAAGATAGCTGTAGTTTTGTGGATTGGTTTCTGTGTCCTCTATTCTGTATCACTGGTCCACCCGCCTGTTTTGTCACCAGTACCATGCTATTTTTGTTACTATTGATCTGTAGTATAGTTTGAGGTCTGGTATCGGTATACTGCCTGATTCACACTTCCTGCTTAGAGCTGTTTTTGCTATTCTGGGTCTTTTATTTTTCCATATGAATTTCATAATCGTTTTATCTATTTCTATAAGAAATGACCTTGAGATTTTGATTGGCATTGCATTAAACCTATAGAGAACTTTTGGTAATATAGTCATTTTGATGATGTTAGTTATGCTTATCCATGAACAGGGTATATTTTTCCATCTTCTAAGATTTTCTTCTATTTCTCTCTTTAGGGTTCTGTAGTTTTCTTTGTATATGTCTTTCACCTCTTTTGTTAGGTTGATTCCCAAGTATTTTATTTATTTTTTTGATGATATTGTGAATGGAGTGATTGTCCTCATTTCCATTTCAGAGGATTTGTCGCTGATATACAAAAATGCCTTTGATTTATGCGTGGTGATTTAATATCCTGCCACTTTGCTGAATTCATTTATTACCTCTAATAGTTTCTTTGTAGACCCTTTTGGGTCTGCTAGGTATAGAATCATGTCTTTTGCAAATAGCGATAATTGGAGTTCTTCTTTTCCTATTTTAATGCCTTTAATTTCTTTAGTCTTTCTAATTGCTCTGGCCAGTGTTTTGATAACTATGTTGAACAGAAGGGGTGAGAGAGGGCATCATTGTCTTGCTCCAGATTTTAGGGGGAATGCCTTCAATTGTTCTCCATTCAGAATGATGCTAGCCTGAGGCTTAGCAAAGATTGCTTTTACAATATTGAGGTATGATTCTGTTATCCCTAGTTTTTCTAGAGTTTTGAACGTAAAGTGATGCTGTACCTTGTCAAATGCTTTTTCCGCATCTCTCGAGATGATCATATGGTTCTTATTTTTAAGTCTATTGATGTGATGAATAACATTTATTGATTTCCGTATATTGTACCAGCCTTGCATCCCAGGAATGAATCCTACTTGATTATGGTGCACATTTTTTTTTTATATATATGTTTTTGAGTCTGATTCGCCACAATTTTTTTGAGGATTTTTGCATTTTTCCTGAAATACCTTGAAAAGTATTGGTTTTTGTTCTTCTTTAAAGGTTTTGTATAATTCTGCTCTATACCCATCCGGTCCTGGGCTTTTCTTAGTTGGTAGTATTTTGATGGTTTCTTCTATTTCCTCAATTGATATTGGAATGTTTAAGTTGTCTATATCCTCCTGACTCAATCTGGGCACATCATATGACTTAAGAAATTTATCAATGCCTTCACTATATTCTATTTTATTGGAGTATATTAATTCAAAATAATTTCTGATTTTCTTCTGTATTTCTGAAGTGTCTCTTGTTATATTTCCTTTTTCATTTCATATGCTAGTAATTTGAGTTCTATTTCTTCTTCTCTTTGTTAGCATGGCTAAGGGTCTGTCGATTATATTTATTTTTTCAAAAAACCAATGTATTGTTTTGTCAATTTTTTAAATTGTTTCTTTTGTTTCGATTTCATTAATTTCTTCTCTGATTTTAATTATTTGTTGCCTTCTACTTCTTTTGCTGTTGTTTGCTCTTGTTTGTCTAAGATTTTGAGATGAAGTATGAGATCATTTATTTGTTGGTTTTTTCTTTTTCTAAGGAATGAACTCAAGCAATGAATTTTCCTCTTGGAACTGCTTTCAATGTGTTCCATAGATTCCGATATATTGTGTCTGTGTTTTCATTTATCTCTAAGAATTTTTTAATTTCTTCCTTGATGTCTTCTATAACCCATTGATCATTCAGAAACCTATTGTTCATTCTCCAAGTGATGAATGATTTTTCCTTCCTTTTTTTATCGTTGATTTTTAATTTCATTCCATTATGATCAGATAAAATGCATGGTATTACCTCTACTCCTTTTTATTGTCTAAGAATTGCCCTGTGACATAATATATGATGTATTTTTGAGAAGGATCCATGTTCTGCTGAGAAAAAGTGTAACATCTTGATGATGGGTTGTATATTGTATATATGTCAATTAAGTCTAGGTTATTAATTGTGTTATTGAGTTCTATAGTTTCCTTATTCAACTTTTGTTTGGAAGATCTGTCCAGTGGTGAGAGAGGTGTGTTCATGTCTCCCATGATTACTGTATTGTGGTGTATTAGACTCTTGAAATTGAGAAGAGTTTGTTTGATGAACAAAGCTGCACCATTGTTTGTGGCATATATATTTATGATTGTTATGTCTTGTTGGCGTATGGTTCCCTTGAGTAGTATGTAGTGTCCTTCTTTATCCCTTTTTATTAACTTTGGCTTGAAATCTATTTTATTTGATATGAGTATGGACACTCCTGCTTGTTTCCGAAGTTCATAAGAGTGATATGATTTTTCCAAGTATCACCCTCAGTCTATGTATGTCTTTTCGTATAAAATGCGTCTCCTGTAGGCAGCATTTTGTTGGTTCTTGTTTTGTGATCCATTCTACTAGCCTGTGTCTCTTAATTGGTGAGTTTAAGCCATTAAGATTTTTGGTTATTATTGAGATATGGGTTGTTCTTCCAGCCATATTTGTTTATTTATGTTACTAAACATAGTTTGTTTTCCTCTTTGATTATTTTCCCCCCTTTAATGTCCTACCTCCCACTGTTGGTTTTCATTGGTATTTTCCATTTCCACTTCCTGTAATGTTTTGCCGAGGATGTTTTGAAGAGATGGTTTTCTAGCTGCAAATTCTTTTCACTTTTGTTTATCATGGAAGGTTTTAATTTCATCTTCCATCTGAAGCTTAATTTCGCTGGATACATGATAATTGGTTGGAACCCATTTTCTTTCAGTGTTTGAAATATGTTATTAAAGGATCTTCTAGCTTTCAGAGTCTGTGTTGAATGATCAGCTGTTATCCTGGTTGGTTTACCACTAACTATAATCTGCTTCCTTTCTCTTGTAGCTTTTAAAATTCTCTCCTTGTTCTGTATGTAGGGTATCTTCATTACAATGTGTCTAGGTGTGGATCTCTTATGATTTTGCACGTTCGGCGTCCTGTAGACTTTTAGGATTTGGGATTTTGTCTCATTCTTCAAGTCTAGGAATTTTTCTCCTATTATTTCATTGAATAGATTGCTCACTCCTTTGGTTTGGACCTCTATACTTTCCTGTATCCCAATGACTCTTATGTTTATTCTCTTTATGTTATCCCATATTTCTTGCAGTTTTGCTCATGGTTTCTTAACAGTCTTGCTGAGCTGTATATGTTCTTTTTGAGTTGAAATACTTTGTCTTCATTGTCTGATGTTCTATCTTCTAAGTATTCTGCTCTGATGGTAGTATTCTCAATTGAGTTTTTAAGATGGTACATTACTTCCTGCGTTTCTAAGATTTCAGTTCGTTTGTTTTTTATAACCTCTATCTCCCTGTATAGTTGATCTTTGCTACTTGGATTTTTTTATGTAATTCATTGTCGAAGTGATCTTTCATTGACTGATTTTTGCTGTCTAATGTCTTCCTTGAGATTCCAGATCACCTGAAGCATGTATATCCTGAATTCTTTATCTGACATTCCATATGCTGCATCTATTACCTCTTCTAAAGTTGAGTTGACCTGCATTGCTTGTGGTCCTTTCTTTCCTTGTCTTTTCATACAGCTTGCGTTTCTTTCTGCTTGGTGAAACTGTTGTGTTTTTGTAATTTTCCCCCTGTATATTTATATTGCTCTTGTATTGTGGAAAAGTCTCCATTGCAGGTGCGGTTGGCGGCTGTGCTGCTCCTCCAATTGGGGTGATCTGTCTACCATGCTGACCGGCCGCTAGGCCTGTTCTGCCGGTCGGTCATACGTCTGCCTACCTTGCAGGCATGGGTGTCGGCTCTGCTCTGCCCCTACTCCAATTGGGGTGACGTGACTACCACGCCGGTGGGTCGCTGGGCCTGTTCCAGGCACAGGCGGCAGCTCTGCTCTGCACCTCTGGCTTGATGACAAAATGAGAGAGACTCAGATGTTTGTGACTCACTTTCTTTACCAGGAGACCAACTATTTCTCTCGCCGCTGGTATCGATGAAGTTATTTCCTCCACCGCTTTGTGATCACATCAGATGTCTGCCATGTTGGTATCCCATGTAAATGGCAGCATTTCATTCCCTTTGTCGGGTGACCAAAGCAACGGGTGAGTCCTGACCGGCCCTCACAAGCCCCGTCTCAATCCTGTTGCCACTGTCTATGAAGGCTCAGTTGGCATTTACCTCTACAGTTTTCAGCAGGACCCAGCCCAAGAAACAGTTTCCACAGGTTCTTTAGCCCTGGGCCAGAGCAGTTCCGGGACCCGGAATTCAGCTGCTCCGGGCTCGGTGTATGTTCTGATAGGAGAACGATCCAAGAAGCAATTTTCATGGGTTCTTTAGCACTGACCCTGAGTAATTTGTCTGCAAGATGAAGGCGAATGGCAGCCTGAAATTACCTATTCTGTATCTGAATGAGCTGTGATCAGTCGAAAACAGGGATGGTGACATCAGCTCTCCAAGATGGTGACCGCTATCTTCCTCTGTGGTCTCACCGGTGTGGAAAACCGAATTGGACCGCTTCCTTCCCCCATTTCAAACCCAGAATTCAGCACTGAGCACAGTGATTGCCCAGATGGCAGGAGCCCGCATAATCCACAGACTGTATCTTTGTGTTGCTCTCTCGTCGTTTCCCAGCGCGCATTGCAGACACTAGCCGTGGGGCGATTTGCTAAATAAGCAGCGTGACCCTCCGTGAGGACAAATTGCTGGTGTTTGAGTCCCCGTAGCTGGTCCTTGTGCAATGGAAATCCTTCCTGTAGGTTTTGGAGCACACCAATTTTCCTGGAAATTTCTAATAAGATAGATTTTAGCCGTTCTAACTCGTCCTTCTCCTGCAAAGTGACGCGGTTCAGGTGGGTAATGAACTCCCATCGCTGCCATAATATGATCCCCTGGAGTTAGTTTTCAGTACTAGGAAACAAACATGTATTTCAGGTGGAAAAATATTTCTGAGAATAATCTTCTCAAACGTTGATTATAAATCCAAATACATGAATATGAATGAATTTAGTTAGTGTATAATAAGACACATATATTTTATATTTTGAATAATCAGCAGAGTGAATACACACACACACACACACACACACACACACCTAAATACAGACATTACAAAGTAGCATTATGTATGGCAATCGAAATTCACCATGAAATATATATCATCCACAGATCCAAAAATATTGATTTTACTAAATATGGATTTATGTTGTTCAACTAGGAAGCTCACCCATAGGTTGAATTTTCAGTTCCAACAGCATTTAGAAGATGTGTTTTCTTCTAACAATTTGTATTTGCAAAGTCAGTTACCTCACAAATATGTACGTGTGATACCATGTAGTATTCTATATGTGCATATAAAAATGCATGTGCTGAATCGGCTACAGAGAAAGGGAGACAGGAATTCACATATTTGTTAACTTTAAAAACACATAGAGAACTATTTTAACTACAAATTGACAAGATTTATAACACCAACCCTTTATCATGCAAAAGGAAAGTACAACTATACACCATGCCTCCTCTGAACTGGTTGCATTTCTATTCTGTGTGGGTTATTTTACTCCATCATATTAGGATTAGTAGTCAGAGTCTAGTAGGTTTTGGGTTAGTGTCAGGGATTCAGTATTTCGAATTGAAAATAGGAAAATAAATTCAATATTTATGTAAATATGTGATACAAAAAAATGTTCCCACTCTCATCCAGAACAATGCCTTGACATCATCTTCGCTTAAAGTAAGACACAATTAGAGGACATGATTTACAAAAATCTGTGAATACATATCTGGAATGGAATATGCTCAGGAGTTCATATACTTGGAGGTGGTATAGGAGTTTCCAAAAGTAAGGGACAGGGTAAACACTCCACAAACATGGAGCTCTGCTGGCCTAAAGACTTTTGAGAAACTGCCTCTGAGTTTGGGCACTTGAAATATATGTTGCTGTCAGGAGATTTAGCTTCCGTTCTAGTTAGACCATCATAACTGGGTCTGCATCTATGTGACCTGGAGGACATTGTTTCTTATTTCCCAATGAACATGAGGCAGCAGTGCTGAAGTTTTTCTTTGTAGGTAAACTGTAGCCACTACGCACTAAGTGTCTCCTCGTCTTTACTGTAAAGCCATTTTTTCATCCTCCACTTTTTGTGGTGTTTCTTGCTGCTGCACTGGGAGTTTGGTATCTGTTTCTTGAAATACAAGGAGTTCCACTGGGACAAAGTGGTGGAGGGAATTCTGTCACATGTGGTGGGTCAGGGTCTGCAGGAGAATTCACCAAGCAAGCTTCTTTCCCACAGAGCTTGCCCCATTGACCATAGCAACCTGATTCTGAATATTGTCCTGAAACCTCTCCATATAACAAGATGCTTTTACATACAAGGGTCTGCTGGATGCAAAATGTCAGTCACAAGCCATTTGGAAGCCAATGGCAGATAAACATGGCCTCACCACAGATGTTATTTCAGACACCTCCCCACCACTGCTCTAGGCCAACTACTCAGCAGGCTCCAAATTACTGGCATCTCTGTTCTACAGCATTTTCGTGAAACCAAGTCAATCAAGGCACTGTCTGGTATACTCATAATCAGCAACAGGAATCCAAAGTTTCTCCAGTGCCACTTGGACAAGGGAATTTCAAAAATTTGGTGGTATTTATCTAGCTATTTTTTAAAGATGAAGTTGGAGGCACTGTGGGTTTCCAATCATTCAGAAACCATTAAATGGCGAGGAAACTCATTTGAACGAAAGAAATGGAGAACTATCACAGGCAAAGCTTCCCAAAGTGTGGCCAAAAGGTCACATGAAGCCAGGCTCATTGAGGTCTACAATGTGAGCTCCATGTGTGTTATGACTCTCAACTATGGCTGCCAAGTCTTTAACAATAAAATCGTGTGATATCCTGGCTGAGATTACTTATGCTCTGTGGAAAGCCACCCTGGGCCTAGATCTCAGTTTCCAAGGGCGAATCTCATATGTGGCCTCCTAAAATCTCAACACAATTCATGGCAATACTTCTCTGAGGACAGTTCCACAACTCAGTCTCTAAGGGGAATCACACCAGAGTTCAAGCCCAGGTGGAACCAGACATCTCTTCCAACCGCCACACAAATTACCACAATTAAAAACAAAAGACTCCCACATGGCACTCATCTTCTTCCATATAGACACTAATAATAACCTCTGGCTTGAGGTTTTCATGAGGGGAACAGACCAACACAGTGTTCAAAATAAGCACCCTCGCACCTCATTTGTCACAAGTCAGGGTTGCCTGGACACCCTTCCTTTGAACACGGAATGATCATAGAGCCCTGCCTTTAATACTGCTCCACAATTCCAATTTGAGGCTTACTGACTGTGGGATTTAGATTCTTTATGTGAACTGGAGTCATGAGTAATCACAAGCACCAGTGGGCTAGACTCTGCAAGGCTTTGAAGTACTCATTTGATGCAAAGCATCCGTATTCTCACTTGATGGAGATCAGGAACCTTACAGAGGAAGGCGAGAGACATAGTCCACAATAAATGCTTTTTGGACATTTTGGATTTGGGTGCACACATGGGATCTTTCTTTAGGTCCATTAGGTGCTGAGTATCTAAGCCACAGCCTCACACAGGGCCAAGTGGCCAATTCAGACACATCCCTTTACAAACAATTAAGCAAAGAGCCCCAGGTGATGCCCATTCATTTCCATTTGAAAACTGTTTTCTTCAGGCTTCACAAAGGCGTGGCCTAATCAAAGACCTTCCTGTTATTCAGTTCAATAGAAGAATAGGTATGCAAAAGGCCCAAAGCAGGGTTTCTCCACAGAGACTTTACTGGTCACATTGATATCTGAGTTTTCTGAGATGCTCCAATTCCCTTCAGCTATCCTGTACATGGCCATGTCCCAGAATTTGGAGGTGGTACATATCTTGGACACATAACCATGAGCCTATTATGGTTAGTGGCCAGAATTCAGGCAGAAAACAGGAACTTAGGAAGACAGTAGGTGTTGCCCATCCAGAAGGCAAGCCAAGTCCATCTATAAATTGGGAAGGATGAAGGCTGGGAAGCTTTCTACTAGACAGAACACATCCATTGATGCATGCTCTTTCTAATGTCTTCATCCACGAACACAGTGGGATACCCATAGAAACACACTCCTTGTCAAACGACATTCTAGAAACCATCCACTCCAAAATGAACATACTGCCTTTCCTACCTATTCTCAGAAAATGAGACAAGACCACAAACTCACACCCAACCCACAAAGGCACCTCCTTCCCCCAAGTAGGTCTGTGACTATCCGGAGTGTCCTCTTACTGGTGGGCCATACTATGTTCCCAGAAATGGCCTGTCCTGTCTCAGATCTGGTCTCCTTGGCCAACTCTGTGAGGTTATTAGGAGCCAGCGGTGAGCCATTACATGGAGATGACTTTTCTCTCTCAGGTCCTTCATAGCTGCATACATCTTCTCCAGGTATCATTTCTGTATGGACCTTTGAGGATCTTAGCATGTGGAAGATCTGCTACATTCCTATATTGAAAGACCAACTCTGTCTCTAATCTTCTGTAAAATTAGATTGAGGGAACAGTGTATGGTTAGGATTAATAACATGTTCGATATGAGTTAGGAATCATTCTGCAGGAATGATTGGGAAGCTGCAATATTTACAAGAAAATATAGGTGAAATATTAGTATGAAAACAGAAATGTAGGTAAGATTTGAAGCCCAGAAGGGCATTGGGCCCTTGATTGGGATACTTAGATTTGAATTATTTTCTGCAGAGATGTCTCAGTTAGATTCAGTATAATGGCATAGGACCTTGTACGTTGGATGATGGAATGTTGAAGAGAACTTCTAGTCAAAAAGGGATAGTTGAAATTATTAGAAAGATATTCAGTTTCAGAAAGAAGAGTGAGTATAGGTTTTGGACAGAAGTTCTCCAGCAATAGGGTTTCAGATAGAGAGTGAATTTAAATGTGAGCACATGTGAAGAGTCAGTCACAATGATGAACTGGGGAAAATATGTCGGTAAGCAGATATCAATAGAGACATTAAGAAATCAGGAAAAGTATAAAGTGAGTGATAGGATTAGATATTTTCAACAGGGTTGAGTTTGAATATATAATCTAAGGAAGAAAAAAATATGTTGTCACAAATAGGATTGACATTTGAGAACATTAGGCAACATGTACATGGATGTTTTTAGTAATCCATGCTCACTTTCAATTTAGGCTTTGGTACAATCATATGTTTGACCTTTGCATTTTGGGTCCCGAATATTACTGTGATAAAATGTATATGTAGATTGGATGACATAAGTATTTCTTATACCATTTCTGAGAGCAATATTTTGAAGATGTATAAATTATTATTGGCGGTACAAAGATTTGTACTCTGTGTCTATGAATACAGAATTAATGCATGAATTGACAATACTGTGAATAAATAATATAACTGTTTCCACTTTAAATAATGGATTGAATTGATATGTGAAAATATACACAAAAACTTATATTGATATACAATCATTCATTCCAACCAGTTACACATCTAATTGTATAATTGCGTTATGTTTTATTATAAAGATTGTGTGAGATTTGCTTCAAAAGTGATTATGGAAATCGAAAATAATGTGTTTGGAAAGAAGTCTCATTAAAAGACCAGTCAAGAAACCTGGAGGAATACATGTGTTCTGAAGCAGTAAGTGATTGAAAGAGAAACAAATGCCTATAAATTTGTGAATTTGTGGATGAAATATATATCCTATGATGTGCATGAACTGAAGAAATATTAACGAACCAATGTTGAATAAAAATGAACATCAAAATACACACCATGTCCCATAGGAATCTAATTGCATTGATGTTAAACTGGGTCAATTACTGTAGAAATATTAGTATTTGTATGCACATTCACTGAAGTTAGTTTTAAGTACTAGAAAACAAATATGTAGTTCAGGTAAATGAATACTTCTGAGAATAATCTTGTGAAATTTTCATTATAAATCCACATACATGAACATGAATGAATTTCGGTAGTGTATATAAGACACATATATTTCATATTTTGAAAAATCTTGAGAGTGTATATATATATATATATATATATATATATATATATATATATATATATATATAAACACACACCCAAAACACACACAGAGATATTAAAAAGTACCAATATATAAGCCAATCAATATTCATCATGAAATATATAACATCCACAGATGCAAAATAATTTATTTTACTGAGCATGGACTTATGTACAATGTTGTTCTCCTAGGAAGCTCACACATAGGTTGAATTTTCAGTTCCAACTGCTTTTAGGAGGAGTGATCTTTTCTCACAATTTGTATCTCCAAGTCAGCCAAGTCACAAAAATGTACGTGTGATACCTGGTAGGATTCTATATGTGCATATAAAAATACATGTGCTGAATAGGCTACAGAGAAAGGGCATATAAAAATACATGTGCTGAATAGGCTACAGAGAAAGGGAGACAGGAATTCACGTATTTGTTAACTACAAAAACCCATGGTGAACTATTTTAATTAAAAATTGACTAGATTTTTAACACCTACAATTTATCATGCAAAAGGCAAATCCAACTATACACCATGCCTCCTCTGAACTGTTTGTATTTCACTTCTGTTTGCATTATTTCTCTCCACCATATTAGGGATAGTAGTCAGAGTCTAGTAGGGTATGGGTTAGTGTCAGGGATTCAGTATTTTGAATGTAAAATAGGAAAATGAATCAAATGTGTATGCAAATATGTGCTACACAAAATCTTCCTACTCTCATTCACAACAATACCTTGACACTATCTTTGCCCCAAGTAAGACAAAATAAAAGAAGATGATTTAGAAAATCTGTGAATACATATCAGGAATGGAACATGGTTACGAGTTCACAATATTGGAGGTGGTAGAGGAGTTTCCAAAAGTAAGGGAAAGGGTAAATACTGCACAAATATGGAGATCTGCCAGCCTAAAGACTTCTGGAGAACCTGCCTCTGAGGTTGGCCACTTGAAGTATATGTTGTAGTCAGGACCTATGGCTTCCTTTCTAGTGAGACCACCAAAGCTGGGTCTCCATCTATGTGACCTGCAGAACATGGTTTCTTATTTTCCAAAGAACGTGAGGCAGCAAGGCTAAATTCTCTCTTTGTAAGTAAACTCTTGCCACTGAAGGCTAAGTGTGGCCCCATGTGGACTGTGAAGCCATTTGGTCATCCTCCACTTTTCATGGTGTCCTTGCTGCTGCACTGGGAGTTTGGTATTGGCTTCAGGAAATACAAGGAATTAAACTGGGTCACAGTGCTGGAGGGAGATCTGTCACGTGTTGTGCGTCAGGGTCTGCAGGAGAATGCACCAACCAGGCTTCTATCCCACATAGCTTGCCCCCTTGACCATAGCAACCTGATTCTGAACATTGCCCTGAAACCTCTCCATTCAACAAGATGCCTTTACATACAAGGGTCTGCTGGCTGCACCATGTCAGTTACAAGCCTTTTGGCAGATCCACATGACCCCACCACAGAAGTTTTATCACAGACCTGCAAAACACTGCTCTAGGCCCACTACTCAGCAGACTTTAACTTATTTGCCTCATTGTTCTACACCATTTTCATGAAACCCAGTCAATCAAGGCACTGTCTGGTACACTCATGATGAGCAACAGGAAATCCAAAGTGTATCCAGTGTCACCTGGTGATGGGAATTTCAAATTTTTATGATGTTTATCTAGCCATTTTTCAAGGATGAGGTTGGAGGCACTGTGGGATTTAATTCATTCTGGAAACATTAAAAAGGTGAGAAAGCCCATTTCAATGAAAGATCTGGAGAACTCTCACAGGCAAGACTTCCCAAAGAGTGGCCAAAAGATCAAATGAAGCCAGGCCCATTGAGGTCTACAATGTGAGGTCCATGTGTGTTTTTACTCTCAACTATGGCTGTCAAGTGTTTCAGAATAAAATCATGTGATATTCTGGCTCAGATTCCCAGTGCTCTGTGGGAAGCCCCCCGGGCCTAGATCTCAGTTTCCAAAGGCCACTACCATGTTTGGCCTCCAAAAATCCCAACACAATTCATGGCAATACATCTCTGCAGTCATTTCCAGAACTCAGTCTCTAAGAAGACTCACACCAGAGTTCAAGCCAAGGTGGACCCAGTCATCTCTTCCATCAGCCAAACAAATGACCACAATTAAAACCAAAACACTCCCACATGGCTCTCAACTACTTCCACATAGACACTCATCATAACCTCTGGCTGGAAGTTTCCATGAGGGGTGCAGCTGAAGACAGTATCCAAAATATGCTCCCTACCCTCATTTGTCTAATGTCAGGGTGGCTTGACAACCTATCTGTGAACAAGGAGTGATCAATTAGGCCTGCCATTAATACTTCTCTGCTTCTCCAATTTGAGCCTTATGTCTGTGGGGTTTAGATTCTTTATGTGAATTGGAGTTATGAGAAAATCCAAGCACCTATGGGCTTGCCTCTGCAGGGCTTTGAAAAACTTTTTGAACCAAAGATACCTATTCTCACTTGATGGAAGTCAGGAACCTTACAGAGGAAGGCGAGAGACTTCATCCACAAGACTGCTCTTTTTCCATTTTGGTTTGGGATGCACACATGAGATCTTTCCTTAGATTCATCAGGTGGTGAGAATCTAAGTCACAGCCTCACACAGGGCCAAGAGGCTGATTCAGACACATCCCTTTCCACGGCAATTAAGCAAAGAGCCACAGGTGATGCTCATTATTTTCCATTAGAAAACTGTTTTCTTCAGGTTTCACAAAGGGGTGGACTGAGGCAAAGACCTTCCAGACATTCAGGGCAACGGAACAATAGGTAAACAAAAGGCCCAAATCAGTGTTTCTCCACTGACACTTTACTGGTCACACTGATATCTGAGTTTTCTGAGTTCCTCTCCATTCCCTTCAGCTATCCAGTACAAGGCCATGTTATAGAGTTTGGAGGTGGTACATATCTTTTACACAAAACCATGAGCCTATTCTTGAGAGTGGCCAGAATTCAGGAAGAAAACAGGAACTTAGGAAGATAGCAGGTGTTGCCCATTCATAAGGAAAGCCGTAGTCCATTCATAAATTTGGCAGGATGAATGCTGAGAAGCTTTCTACTAGACAGAACAATTCCATTGATGCATTCTCTTTTCTAATGTCTATAACCACAGACACAGTGGAATACACAAACCCACAACCACAACCACAAAGGCAACTCTTTCCTCCAAGTTGGTCTGTGACTATCCAGAGTGTCCTCTGACTGGTGGGCCATACTATGTTCCCCAAAATTGCTTGTCCTGTCTCAAATCTGCTTTCCTTTGCTAACTCTGTGAAGTAGTCAGGAGTCAGCGGTGAGCCAATACCTGCTTTATCAGGAAAGAATTATCTTCAGAGCTTTCCTGGCATTTGGCCATCCTCACATCAGTAGGTAAGTGCCGCAGCCCGGCTGGCTGGGCAAAATAACCGGGGGGGTGACGAACAACTTGGGTAGACTGATGCAGGAGGAGTGGAAGCCAATTATTGTTGAATAAGAGCGGTATTTATACATTTTACACAACCTATCTAATTAGCATGAAATAGATACAGCAGTCAAACAATAAGGAATCTCCACACTTAATGGCTCGCTTTTGTTACTTCACAAACCACTCCCTCTGGCATTTTGCCAGGCGCCATCCAGACTTTTTTACAGACTCTAACATTTCTCTGGCAAAATAACAGGTGCCAATCTGACTTGTTTACAGACCTTAACAGGTAAGAAGAAAGACTGACTCTGTCTTTGGTAAATTCAAACAAGTGAGACCACTGGGACTGGGATTGGTAATGGCTCTGGGTGCCTGGCTTCCTGGATCCCAAGTTCAGAGACTTTCATCATCAAGGAAGTGAGGTGTGGTCACTTCTTTCAGGAACTGAATGAGGTAACTGCCTTGGCAACCACTTTGTCCTAACAGTTGCTTCCAAGGGTCCCATGAGATGGAGGCTGCCCCTACTTCCTGTGACACTTTCATATGTTAGAATGGTATATCAACCATACGCACCTGGGAAGAGCTTTCCACACAGTCCTGGTTTGGTCTACTCTACATTAAGAAGAGTGAGGCTGAATTAGACACATTCCTTCATCCTACCAGGTTCTTTGCCATGGAGATGTCTTTTGCTCTCTCAGGTCCTTCATAGCTGCCTACATCTTCTCCAGAGATCATTTCTGCATGTACCTTTGATATTCTCAGCAGGTGGAAGATCCCATACATTCCTGTATTGTAAGACCAACACTGTCGCTGCTCCTCAGTAAAGTTAGATTGAGGGAACAGTGTATGATTAGTGTTATTAACATGTTCGATATGGGTTAGGAACCATTGTGCTGGATGAAAAATGGTATTGGGAACCTGTGATATTTATAAGAATATAGAGGTGAAATATATGTACGAAAACAGAAATCTAAGTAAGATTTGAAGCCCAGAACTTCATTTGTCCCTTGATTGGGATACTTAGCGTTGAATTACATTCTGCACAGATGTTTCAGATAAATCGATATACAATGGCATAGGACCTTTCACCTTGGATGATTGAATGTAGAAGAGAACATCCAGTCAAAAAGTGATAGTCGATAGGATTAGGAAGATAGTCGGTAGGTTTAGTAAGAAGAATGAGTGTAGGATTTGGAACAAAAGTTCTTTAGAACTAGGGTATCGCTAAGAGAGTGAATGTAAATATCAGCACATGTGATGAGGAAGTCACAATGATTAACTGGGGAAAATATGTAGGAAAGCAGATATCAATAGAGACATTACAAAATCAGGCAAAGTATAAAGTGAGTGACAGGATTAGACATTTTCAACATGTTTGAGTTTGAATATATAATCTTTGGAAGAAACAAATATGTAGTCACCAATAGGATTTTCATTTGAGAGCATTAGGCAACCTGGACATGGATGTTTTTAGTAATCCATGTTCACTTTCCATTTAGGTTTTGTACAATCATAAGTGTGACCTTTGCTTTTTGTGTCCAGAATATTACTATGATAAAATGTATATGGAGATCAGGTGACATGGGTATTTCTTCCACCATTTCTGGGAGCTATATTTTGAGGATGTATAAATTAGTATTGGGGGTACAAAGAGGTGTACCTGTGTCTATGAATATAGAGATAATTCGTGAATAGACTGTACTGTGAATAAATAATATAACTGGTTCCACTTTAAATAATGGATTGAATTGATATCTGAAACTAAGTAAGAAATCTTATATCGATATACAACCATTCATTCCAACCAGTTATACATCTAATGGTAATATTAGTGTTATGGTTTATTGTGACGGGTTTGTGCGTTTTGCTTCAAATGTGATAATGGAAATCGAAAATAATGTTTTTGGGAAGAAGTCTCATGAAAAGAGCAGTTATGAAACATGGAGGAATACATGTGTTCTCAAGCAGGAAGTGATTGAAAGTGAAAAAAATGCCTATAAATTTGAGAAATTTTGATGAAACATATATGCTATGATGGGCATAAACTGAAGATAGTAATGTACCAGTGTTGAATAAAAATGAACGTCAAAATACACATCATGTCTCATAGAGTCTACTTGCATTGATGTTCAACTGGGTCAGTTACTGTAGAAATATTAGGATTTGGGGGGGAATTAATAATACAATTTATTTTAGCACTAGCATGCCACAGAATGTAGAGGAAAGATCAATGGATTTTTAGTTATAGCACTAATAATCTAACATTTAGTGACTATTTTGGATAGTCTAGAAATTACATAAGGCTATGTAACATATTTTTTTTATTTAACATTCATCAAAGCTTGGAATTTTTGTAATATTTCTTCTTTTTTCTTTTTTTATTTTTTCAGTTGTTGATTGACCTTCATTTTGTTTATTTGTATGTGGTGCTGAGAATAGAACCATGTGCCTCACACATGCTAGAAAAGCATGTTACCTCTGAGCCACAAACCCAGCCCCTCCACTTCTATCTTAACATCATACACTCATGTCCCTCTTCTTTACTCACTTTCTTCCTCATTTTCCCCCTTCTCTCCCTTCCTTTTTGGTTTCCCCTCCATATCTATTTTTCTCTCATGTCACTACAAACAGTAGTATGCTATGAAATTTAAATTTAAGACTGTTTTTTATAGTCATTATTTTTCTTGAGAAAATTTAAAAATTATAATCACCTGATAGATATATTACAATACATTTATTATACATATGTATCTATATTCATGCATATGCATTACATATATTATATATATATATATTTAAAAGTACTTTGATTTTCGTGTTAGAAATAATATAGACCAAGTCTTTCTTAATTCTCAATTCTTCCATAATTAACATCTTACAGTGAAAATCAAATAAACATATTTAAGTAAACAGGTATCATTCTTATTTATCAATACTGATAATTTAAAGTTTTATATCACATTAAGCTGTAATGTGGCATATTAACTCTTATGAATTAGAGAAATTTTATTTGAACAACCTATTATTTAAGGACCATATGCACTGACATTTTAAATGGCTTTCTTGTGATTTCAATTTCTATCAATTGTGTATTAATTGCCAAATACTTATTTTAGTACTTTTCATGTTCATAATTGATATAAAGTCAATTGTTTAATTCTTCTTGTAAGTAGTTACTTATTACAGTAGGGACATTTTTAATAATACTACATCTTTATAAGAAAAATGGTACAAATTTATTTTCATGCAAAATTAAGAATAATTGTATGCTCTAGATGTTTGATTGTTGATACATATAACAAAGAGCTTTTGATGAGTCTCTTCCCCAGTAAAACATAAAATGCAAAGATATAGTTAGGTTTGTATGTCCAAATAAAGATAAGAAAAAATACACATTATCAGCTAGAAACTATTAAATAAAAGATGAAAAGAACAATCCAACACATTGTACGAACTTGTCAGATGAGGTAGTATTCTGGAAGAATAGCCTAAGACTAGACCTTGTCCATGACAAAATATTCATGAAAAAAATGAAATATGAAAAGTGTAGAAAATGCTATGAATTTTTCATGAAGTTAGGTGAATTATCCTTTAATCTCAATTTATGTGCATTTTCTGGTAAAATAAATTTGTGATATTCACAAAACAAAGTTTCTGTATAGCAAAATGAATACATCTGAACCCATTTTTAGCTGATTTCTTCCCACTAAATTTTAAATCTTTATTTATTTATTTACTTTTATTGGTTGTTCAAAACATTACAAAGCTCAAGATATATCATCTTTCATACATTTGACTCAATTGGGTTATGAACTCCCATTTTTTCCCCAAATACGAATTGTAGAATCACATCGGTTACACATTCACATTTTTACATAATGGCATATTAGTGACTGTTGTATTCTGCTACCTTTCCTATCCCCTACTATCCACCCTCTCCTCCCCTCCCATCTTCCCTCTCTACCTCATCTGCTATTGTTCAATTCTCTCCATTGTTTCCCCCTCACTTCCCCTCACAACATCTTATATGCAATTTTGTGTAACATTGAGAGTTTCCTACAATTTTCATAAGCTTTCCCTTCTCTCTCCCTTTCTCTCCCCCCATTCGTCTTTGTTTAATGTTAATCTTTTCCTCATGCTCTTCCTCCCTGTTCTGTTCTTATTTGCTCTCTTTATAACAGAGAAGACATTTGGCATTTGTTTTTTAAGGATTGGTTAGCTTCGCTTAGCATAATATGCTCTAATGCCATCCATTTCCCTGCAAATTCTATGATTTTGTCATTTTTTGTGCTGTGTAATACTCCATTGTGTATAGATGAAACATTTTTTTATCTATTAATCTATTGAAGGGCATCTAAGTTGGTTCCACAGTCTGGCTATTGTGAATTGTGCTGCTATGATCATTGATGTGGCAGGATCCCTATAGTACGCTCTTTTAAGATCCTCAGAGAACATTCCAAGAAGGGTGATAGCTGGGTCAAATGGTGGATCCATTTCAGCTTTTCCAGGAATATCCATACTTCTTTCAAAATTGGCCTCACCAATTTGCAGTCTCACCAGCAGTGTACAAGTGTATCCTTTTCCCCAAATCCTCGCCAACACTTATTGTTGTTTAACTTCATAATGGCTGCTGATCTTACTGGAGTCAGATGGTATCTTAGGGTGGTTTTGATTTGCATTTCTCAGACTGCTAGAGATGGTGAGCATTTTTTCATGTACTTGTTGATTGATTGTATGTCCTCCTCTGTGAAGTGTCTGTTTAGGTCCTTGGCCCATTTGTTGATTGGGTTATTTGTTATCTTATTGTTTAATATTTTGAGTTCTTTGTATATTTTGGATATTAGGGCTCTATCTGAAGTGTGAGGGGTAAAAATTTGTTCCCAGGATGTAGGCTCTCTATTTACCTCTCTTATTGTTTCTCTTCTTGAGAAAAAACTTTTTAGTTTAAGTAAATCCCATTTGTTTATTCTTGTTATTAACTCTTGGGCTATTGATGTCTTATTAAAGAATTTGGAGCCCGACCCCACAGTATATAGATCATAGCCAACTTTTTCTTCTATGAGACGCAGTGTCTCTGATTTGATATCTAGCTCCTTGATCTATTTTGAGTTAACTTTTGTGCATGGTGAGAGAACGGGATTCAGTTTCATTTTGTTGCACATGGATTTCTAATTTTCCCTGCACCATTTGTTGAAGATGCTATCCTTCATCCATTGCATGTTTATAGCCACTTTATCAAATATAAGAAAGTTGTAATTTTGTGGATTGGTTTCTCTGTCCTCTATTCTATACCATTGGTCCATCTGCCTGTTTTGGTACCAGTACCACACTGTTTTTGTTACTCGTGCTTTGTAGTAAAGTTTGAACTCTAGTATCGCTATACCTCCCGATTCACACTTCTTGCTTAGAATTCCTTTTACTATTCTGTGTCTTTTGTTTTTCCATATGAATTTCATGATTGCTTTATCATTTCTACAAGAAATGCCGTTGGGATTTTGATTGGCATTGCTTTAAACCTGTAGAGAACTTTGGGTAATTTCGCCATTTTGATGAATTTAGTTCTGCCTATCCATGAACAGGGTACATTTTTCCATCTTCTAAGATCTTTTTCTATCTCTCTCTTTAGGGTTCTGTGGTTTTCACCTCTTTTGTTAGGTTGATTTCCAAGTATCTTATTTTCTTTGAGGATATTTTGAATGGAGTGGTTTTCCTCATTTCCATTTCAGAAGTTTTGTTGCTGATATACAGGAATGCCTTTGATTTATGCGTGTTGGTTTTATATCCTTCATTTATTAACTCTAGCAGTTTCTTTGTAGACCCTTTTGGGTCTGTTAAATATATTACCATGTCATCCACAAATAGCGATAATTCAAGTTCTTCTTTTCCTATTTTTATGCCTTTAATTTCTTTTGTCTGTCTAATTGCTCTGGCTAGTATTTCAAGAACTAAATTGAATAGAAGTGGTGATAGAGGGCATCCCTGTCTTGTTCCAGATTTCAGAGGGAATGCCTTCAGTTTTCTCCATTTAGGATGATCCTAGCCTGAGGTTTAGCATATATAGCTTTTACAATGTTGAGGTAAGTTCCTGTTATCCCTAGTTTTTCTAGTGTTTCGAACATAAAGGGATGCTGAACTTTGTTGAATGTTTTACTACATCTATCTAGATGATCATATGGTTCTTGTCCTTAAGTCTATTGATGTGGTGAATAGCATTTATTGATTTCTGTATATTGAACCAGCCTTGCATTCCAGGGATGAATCCTACTTGATCATGGTGCACAACTATTTTGATATGTTTTTGTATTCAATTCACACGGATTTTATTGAGAATTTTTGCATCCAACTTCATTAGAGATATTGGTCTGTAGTTTTCTTTTTTGAAGTGTCTTTGTCTGGTTTTGGGATCAGGGTGATTTTGGACTCCTAGAATGAATTTGGAAGAGCTCCTTATTATTCCATTTCTTGATATAGCTTGAATAGTATTGGTATTAATTCTTCTTCGAAGGTATTGTTGAACTCCGCTGTATACCCATCAGGTACAGGGCTTTTTTTGATTGGTAGTCTTTTGATGGCTTCTTCCATTTCTTTCTTTGTTTTTGGTCTGTTAAAATTGTGTGTGTCTTCTTGACTGAATATGGGCAGATCGTATGACTTAAGAAATTTATTGATATTATAACTATCTTCTATTTTATTGGAATATAGGATTTCAAAATACTTTCTAATTATCTTCTGTATTTGTGTACTGTCTGTTGTGATATTGCCTTTTTCATTCTGTATGTTAGTAATTTGAGTTCCCTCTCTTCTTCTCATCCTTAGCATGGCTAACGGCCTGTAAATCTTATTTATTTTTTCAAAGAATCAACTTTTAGTTTTATCAATTTTTTTTTTGTTTCAGTTTCGTTGATTTCTGCTCTAATTTTAATTATTTCTTGTCTTCTACTACATTTGCTGTTGTTTTGCTCTTCCTTTTCTAGGTTTTTGATGTGTACTGTGAGTTTATTTATTTATTGTTTTATTCTTTTTTTGAGGAAAGAACTCCAAGAAATGAATTTCCCTCTTAAAACTGCCTTCTTTGTGTACCATAGATTCCAGTATGTTGTGTCTGTATTGTCATTTGATTCTAAGAATTTTTTTATCTCCTCCTTTATGTCTTCTGTAACCCATTGATCATTCAGTAGAATATTGTTCATTTTACATGTGATGTAGGATTTTTCCTTCCTTATATTCTCATTGATTTCCAGTTTCATTCCATTATGATCAGATATGGTGCATGGTATTATCTCCACGCCTTTATATTTACTAAGAGTTGCCCAATGGCATAATATATGGTCTAACTTGGAGTAGGATCCATGTGCTGCTGAGAATAAAGTGTATCCACTTGATGATGGTTGATATATTCTATATATGTCGGTTAAGTCAAGGTTATTGATTGTGCTGTTGAATTCTATAGTTTCTTTATTCAGTTTTTTATAGAGGATCTGTCTAATGGCGAGAGCGGTGTGTTGAAGTCACCCATAATTATTGTGTTGTAGTCTATTTGACTCTTGAACTTGAGGCGAGTTTGTTTTATGAGCGTTGCAGCTCAATTGTTTGGTGCATACCAATTGATAATTGTTATGTCTTGTTGGTGGATGGTTCCTTTTAACAATATATAGTGTCCTACTTTATCCCTTTTGATTAACGTAGGTTTGAAGTTGATTTTATATGATATGAGTAGGGCCACTCCTGCTTGCTTCCGAGGGCCATGTGAGTGGTATGATTTTTCCCAACCTTTCACTTTCAGCCTGTGTATGTCTTTACCTATCAAAAGAGTCTCCTGAAGGCAGCATATTGTTGGATTTATTTTTTTGATCCAGGTTACTAGCCTATGTCTCTTGATTGGTGAGTTTAGATTTTTAACATTTAAGGTTACAATTGAAATATGATTTATACTTCCAGTCATGTTTATTTATTTATTTATTTTAATTTGGGTAGTTTTTACTTTTTGGTTATTTTCTTACCCCTTTACTGAGATACCTCCCGCTGTTAGTTTTGGGCACTGTTTTTCAATTCCTCTTCTTGTAGTATTTTGCTCAAAATGCTTTGCAGTGCTGGTGTTCTGTCTGCGAATTCTTTTAGCTTTTGTTTATCAAGAAAGACTTAATTTCATTGTCAAATCTGAAGCTTAATTTTGTTGGATACAGTATTCTTGGTTGGAATCCATTATTTTTCAGTGTTTGAAATACATTGTTCAAAGATCTTCTCGCTTTCAAAGTCTGTGATGAAAAATCAATTGTTAACCTAATTGGTTTACCCCTGAATGTTATCTGCCTACTTTCTCTCGTAGCTTTTAATATTCTCTCCTTGTTCTGTATGTTGGCTATCTTCATATTTATATGTCTTGGAGTTTGTCTATTATGGTTTTGAATGTTTGAGGTCCTGTAGGCTTCCAGGATATGGCAATCCATTCCATCTTTCATCTCTGGGATGTTTTCTAGAATTATTTCATTTAATATGTTGTCCATTCATTTGGTTTGAATCTCTATGCCTTCTTCTATCCCGATGACTCCCAATTTTGTTTTTTTTATGACATCCCATATCTCTTGAATAGTTGCTCATGGGATTTAAGCATGTTTTCTGTGTTGACTATATTCTTTTCAAGTTGACAAACTTTGTCTTCATTATCTGATGTTCTGACTTCTACTTGATCTAGTCTATTTGAAATATTCTTGTTTGAGTTTTTAATTTGGTTTATAGTTTCCTGCATTTCTAGAATTACTGTATGATTTTTTAAAAGATCTCTATCTCCTGGTAAACCTTGTTCTTTGCCATTTGAATTTGGTTGTTTAATTCATTTTCAAAATATACTTTTATTTCTTGGACTTGCTG
This sequence comes from Callospermophilus lateralis, assembly GCF_048772815.1. Taxonomy (NCBI): domain Eukaryota; kingdom Metazoa; phylum Chordata; class Mammalia; order Rodentia; family Sciuridae; genus Callospermophilus; species Callospermophilus lateralis. The sequence continues at coordinate 104,419 of NW_027513702.1, forward strand.
CCTCATGTCTTCTCTATTATTCCTTTCCATCTGAGTTAGGTATGACTTAAGTTTTTTCCCTATCCCTGTTTCTGATGCTTCTAGGTTCTCCTGTAGTATTAAGTTGTCCTTCATTGTTTCTACACTTTTTTTCCCCTTGTTTTTTCATGATGTTCACGTTATTTTCTGGCTCTATTTGATTGCTGTGTTTCTGCTCTCTTCTATAGATTTGTTAAGGGTTTATATATCTCTGTTTTCTCTCCTTTGTGTTGCTAGACTATGCCTGCTTAAGTGGATTTCGCTGTTAAGGAATTCTGACAGCCGAGCTCCAGTGATGTCACCTCTCTGCTGTGGTGGGCCCCAAGCTCCTTGCCGGAGTGTCCGAATTGGGGGGGTGGACTGGATTGTCTCTTATTGGTTTCAGCTCCCGGTCGCTGGCATGCCGGCAGTCTCCAGCCACCCAGTATCGCGGGCAGCGGATGGGCTGTCGCCGGCGGGTGGGTGATCTCTAGCCACACAGTTGCGCGTTCGGTCGTCAGCAGGCGAGCGTTCTCCAGCCGTCAAGACATGCCGTCAGCAGGTGGGCTGGCGCCGGCAGGAAGGTGGTCTCCAGTTGCCCAGTCACACTGGCATCGGTCTGGCGTTCTCCAGCCACCCAGTCAGGAGGGTCTGGCCTCTAGTCCCCTGGTTTATCCTGCTAGTCCTGATTTCTCCTGCTAGACCAGATTTCTCCTGAGTGATGCTTCTTGGCAGCTCAAACTGTTCTCCGGGTCTGCCGTTTGTTGGGTGGGGAGGGTGTCTATTGTGAACCCTGGAACTCTATTGTTTTAATATTTTCCGCTTGCCCCTCGCCCCGCACTGGCTAGACAAGTTTCATTTTTGCCGCTGATGGGAAGGGGAGATGAAGGTCAGGTGCCTCTAGTTTTCCCCCAGTCTTTATGCAGACTTGCTCTGATTATCCCTCCCCCAAAAGCCTAGGAGAGATTTTATGCGAATTTTCCTCTGTATGTGAGATGAGCTGAGAAACACACACCTGTTTTATTGTTGCAATCTGTCTGGGAGTGGTGGTGGTTACTTCAGCTCTCCAAGATGGTGGCTGCTGGTTTCCTTTGTGGAGTTTCCACTTTGGGGGATAGAAATGTACTGCTAACTTTCCCGTCTGAAATCCCAAATTCAGCTGGGGGCTCAGTGGATGCTCAGCCAGCAGGATTCCACAGAATCTGCAGCAACGTTTCTCCCTGCTTGCTGGTCGCTTCTCGGTGGTGCCTCACCATTTGTAGACACGGGGCAGGTCACGCGGATCAATCAGAATGGATCTCCGGTTGCACAAGTGGCTTGTGTTTGAGACTCAATTACCGGACCTCGGTGGTGGAAATCATTCTTCCAGATTTCGGTAAACACCCATTTTCCTGTAAGATCCTAACAAGATAGTTTTTCATCGTTCTAACTCGTTATTCACCTGCGCAGTGGCAGGGTACACTGGGTGTGATACACTGTCTTCACAGTCATCTTGCAATGCCGAAATATTAGGATATGGATGCACCATTTACTGAAAACTGTTTCAGTACTAGGAAAAAATATGTATTTCAGGTGGATGAATATTTCTGAGAATAATTTTTTAAAAAGTGGATTATAAATCCACATATATGAATATGAATGAATTTAGGGAGTGCATAATAAGACACAAATATTTCATATTTTGAAAAATCCGGAGAGTATATATATATATATATATATATATATATATATATATATATACACATATACACACACTCACACAGACATTAAAAACCAGCAATATATATGTCAATTGAAATTCATCATGAAATACATATCATCCACAGACCCAAAAATATTCATATACTTAACATGGATTTATGTATAATGTTGTTCAACTAGGAGGCTTACCCATAGGTTGAATTTTCAGTTCCAACAGCATTTAGGAGGAGTGATCTCTTCTCAAAATTTGTTTTTGCCAAGTCAGTCACCTCACAAAAATGTACGTTTGATACCAGGTACGATTCTATATGTTGCATATAAAATTACATGTGCTGAATAGGCTACAGAGAAAGGGAGACAAGAATTTACATATTTGTTAACTTTCAAAAAACACGGAGAACTATTTCAACAAAAAATTAACTAGATTTATAACTTCTAACCTATATAATGCAAAAGGCAATTCCAACTATACACCATGCCTCCTCTGAACTGCTTGTATTTCTATTCTGTTTGAGTTTTTATTCTCTATCATATTACGATTAGTAGTCAGAGCCTAGTAGGGTAGGGGTTAGAGTCAGGGATTCAGTATTTCGAATGGAAAATTGGAAAATGAATCCAATGTGTATGCAAATATGTGCTACACAAAATCTTCCCACTCCTCCAGAACAATGGCTTGACATTATCTTCGCCCCAAGTAAGACATAATTAGAGGAGAAGAGTTAGAAAATCAGTGAATACTTATCTGGAATGGAATATGCTAAGGAGTTCACTACCTTGGAGGTGGTAGAGGAGTTTCCAAAAGTAAGGGACAGGGTGAACACTCCACAAACATGGAGCTCTGCTGGCCTAAAGACTTCTTGAGAAATTGCCTCTGAGTTTGGGCACTTGAAACATATGTTGTTATCAGGAGCTTTAGCTTCCTTTGTAGTGAGATCATCAAAGCTGGATCTGCACCAATGTGACCTGTAAAACATAGTTTCTTATTTTCCAATGAACATGAGGCAGCAGTCCTGAATTTGATCTTTGTAGGTAAACTGTGGCCACTGGGTTCTAAGTGTCTCCCTGTGTGGACTGTGAAGCCATTTGTTCATCCTCCAATTTTCATGGTGTTTCTTGCTGCTACAATGGGAGTTTGGTATTTGCTTCATGAAATACACGGAGTTCAACTGGGACACAGTGCAGGAGGGAGTTCTGTCACGTGTGGTATTTCAATTTCTGCAGGAGAATGCACCAACCATGCTTCTATATCACATAGCTTGCCCCATTGACCATAGCAAATCGATTCTGAACATTGCCCTGAAACCTCTCCAAATAACAAGATGCCTTTACTTAGAAGGGACTGCTGGCTGCATCATGTCAGTCACAAGCCATTTGGAAGCCAATGGCAGATCCACATGGCCCCACCACAGATGTTTTATCACACACCTGCCTACCACTGCTCTAGGCCCACTAATCATCAGGCTCCAACTTATTGGCATCTCTGTTTTACACAATTTTCATTAAAACCAGTCAATCAAGGCAGTGTCTGTTATACTCATGGTCAGCAACAGGAAATCCAAAGGTTCTCCTGTGCCAGCTGGTCATGGAAATTTCAAAAATTTCATGGTATTTTTCTAGCCATATTTCAACAATGAAGGTGGAGGCACTGTGAGTTTCAGTTCATTCCAGAACCATTAATGTTGACGAAGCTCATTTCAATGAAAGCTCTGGAGAAATCTCACAGGCAATGCTTCCCAAAGAATGGCCAAAAGGTCAAATGAAGCCAGGCCCATTGAGTTCTACAATGTGAGGTCCATGTGACTTTTGACTCTCAACTACGGCTGCCAAGTCTTTCAGAAGAAAATTATGTGATATCTTGGCTGTGATTCCCAGTGCTCTGTTGAAAGCCACCCTGGGCCTTGATCTCAGTTTCCAAGGGCGACTCTCATGCATGGCCTCCTAAAATCCCAACACAATTAATGGCAATACTTTTCTGAGGTCAGTCCCAGAACTCAGTCTCTAAGGGGAAAAACACCAGAGTTCATGTCAAGGTGGACCCAGTCATCTCTTCCAATCACCACACTAACAACCACAATTAAAACCAAAACAATCCCACATGGCCCTCATGTTCTTTTATATAGACACTCATCATAACCTATCGCTGGAAGTTTCCACGAGGGGCGAAGCCCAAGACAGTCTCCTAAATAATCTCTCTTGCCCCTAATTTGCCTAAATTCAGGGTGGCCTGGACACCATTCCTGTGAACCAGGAGTGTTCAAATAGGCCTGCTGTTAATACTTCTCTGCTTCTCCAATTTGAGGCGTATTGACTGTGCAGTTTGGATTCTTTATGTGAATTGTAGTCACGGGAAAACTCAAGCAATTTAGGGCTTTGAAGAAATGATTTGGCCCAAAGGATCCCTATTCTAACTTGATGGAGGTCAGGAACCTCACAGAGAATGGGGAGAGACTTCATCCACAATAACTGCACTTTTGGCCATTTTTGTTTTGGATGCACACATGTGATGTTTCTTTAGATTCTTCAGGGGTTGAGAATCTAAGCCACGGCCTCACACAGGGCCAAGAGGCTGATTCAGACACTTCCATTTTCAAAGGAATTAAGCAAAGATCCACAGGTGATGTCCATTCATTTCCATTTGAACCTGTTTTCTTCAGGCTTCACAAACGGATGTCTTGAGGCAAAGACCTTCCTGACATTCAGGGCAACAGAACAATAGGTAAGCAAAAGGCCCAAAGCAGGGTTTCTCCACTAAGACTATCATGGTCACACTTATATCTGAGTTTTCTGAGATGCTCGACATTCTTTTTAGCTATCCAGTACATGGCCATGTCACAGGGCTTGGAACTGCTACATATCTTGGACACAAAACCATGAGCCGATTCTGGAGAGTAGCCAGAATACATGAAGAATGCAGGAATTTTGGAAGATACCACATGTTGCCCATCGATCAGGCAAGCTGAAATCCATTCATAAATTCGGCAGGATGAATGCTGGGAAGCTTTCTGCTAGACAGGAGACAACAATTGATGCATTCAGTTTTCTAATATCTAAAACCATGCACATAGTGGGATACACAGACATAGAAACACTTGCTTGCCAAACGACTTACTATAAACAGTTCACTCCAAACCAAACAAACCGCCTTTCCTACTATTCTCAGAACATGAGACAAAACCACAAACCCACACCGACAACCACAGAGGCACCACCTTCTACAAAGTATGTCTGTGACTATCCAGAGTGTCTTCTGACTGGTGGGCCAACTTATGTTCCCCGGAAAACACCAACTCTGTGAACTTGTCAGGAGCCAGCGGTGAGCCACTATCTGCTTTCTCAGGAAAGGCCCCTCTTCTGAGTTTTCCTGGCAGTTGGCCATCCTCATATCTGTAGGTACCATGAAAGACTGACTCTGTCCTTGGTAAATCCAAACAAGTGAGCCCACTGGGACTAGGACTGGGACAGGCTCTTGGTACCTTGCTTCCTGGATTCCAAGTACCGAGAGTTCCATGACCAAGGAAGTGAGGTGAGGTCACTTCCTTCAGGAACTGAATGAGGTCACTGCTTTGGCAACCACTTTGTCCTAACAGTTGCTTCCAAGGGTCCCATGAGATCGAGGCTTCTCCTACTTCCTGTGACACTTTCACAAGTTAGAATGGTATATGAACCATAGGCACCCAGGAACAGGTCTCCAAACAGGACTGTTTGTGTCCATCTTCTCTACATTATGAACAGAGAGGCTGATTCAGACACAACCCTTCATCCTGACCAGGTTGTTTGCAATGGAAGATGACGTTTGCTCTCTCAGGTCCTTCAAGGCTGCCTACATCTTCTCCAGGGATCACTTATTCATGGACCTTTGAGTTTTATAACAGGTGGAAGATTCTCTACATTCCTGTATTATAAGACCAACTTGGTCCCTGCTCTTCTGTAAAGTTAGATTGAGGGAACAGTGTATGGTTAGGGTTAATAACAGGTTTGATTTGGGTTAGGAATTATTCTAATTGATGAATAATGGTATTGGGAACCTGTGATATTTATAAGAATATATAGGTGAAATATAAGTATGAAAACAAAAATCTAGGTAAGATTTGAAGCCCAGAAGGGCATTGCGCTATTGATTGGGATACTTAGCTTTGATATACGTTCTGCACAGGTGTTTCAGATAAAACGATAATCAATGGCATAGGACCTTGTACCTTGGATGATTGAATGTAGAAGTGAACATCCACTAGAACAGGGATAGTCGGTAGGATTAGGAAGATATTCGATAAGTTTCAGAAGAAGACTGAGTACAGAATTTGGACCAAAAGTTCTTTAGCAATAGTGTATCGGGTAGAGAGTGAATGTAAATGTCAGCACACGTGAAGGGTCAGTCACAATGGTGAACTGGGGAAAATATTTAGGTAAGCAGACATCAAAAGAGACATTAGGAAATCAGGCAAAGTATAAATTGAGTGATAGGATTAGACATTTGCAGCAGGGTTGAGGTTCAAAATATAGTCTTAAGAAGAAACAAATATGTAGTCACCAATAGGATTGACATTTGAGAGCATTAGGCACACTGGACATGAATGTTTTCAGTAATCTATGCTCACTTTTCATTTAGGCTTTGATACAATCATAAGTGTGACCTCTTCTTTTTGTGTCCAGAATATTACTGTGATAAAATGTATATGTAGATTAGGTGACATGAGTATTTCTTCCACCATTTCTGGGAGCAACATTTTGAAGATGAAAAAATTAGTATTGGGGTTACAAATAGATTTACTCTGTGTCTATGAACATAGAGATAATTTATGAATAGACGATACTGTGATTAAATATTATAACTTGTTCCAACTTTAAATATTCGATTGAATTGATATCTGAAAATAAACAGAAAATCGTATATTTATATGCAATCATTCATTCCAACCAGAAATACATCTAATGGTAATATTAGGGTTATGGTTTATCATGAAGAGTGTGTCAGTTTTTCTTCAAAATGATTATGGAAATCGAAAAAAAAAGCGTTTGGAAAGAAGTCTCATGAAAAAACAATCAAGTAACCTGGAGGAATACATGTGTTCTGAATCAGGAAATGATTGAAAGTGAATCAAAATCGTATAAATTATTGAAGTTGTTGATGAAATATATATCCTATGATGTGTATAAACTGAACAAATAGTAATGTACCAGTGTTGAATAAAATGAACTTCAACATAGACATCATATCCAAGAGGAATCTAGTTGCATTGATGTTAAACTGGGTCAGTTACTGTAGAAATATTAGGATTGTATGCACCACTCACTGAAGTTAGTTTTCAGTACTAGAAAACAAATATGTAATTCAGGTGGATGAATATTTCTGAGAATAATATTGTGAAAAGTTGATTATAAATCCACATACATGAACATGAATGAATTTAGGTAGTATATGTAAGACACATATATTTCATATTTTGAAATATTTGGAGAGTGTATATATATATATATATATATATATATATATATATATATATATATATAAATATATATACCCCCCCCCACACACACACACAACACACACACCCAGACAATAAAATGTAGCAATATATATGCCAATCGAAATTCATCATGAAGTATATATCATCCACAGATGCAAAAATATTTAATTTACTGAACATGGATTTATGTATAATGTTGTTCTACTAGGAGGCTCACCCATAGGTTGAATTTTCTGTTCCAACAGCGTTTAGGAGGAGTGATCTCTTCTCACAATTTGTATCTTCCAAGTCAGCCACCTCACAAGAATGTACATCTGATACCAGGTAGGATTCTATATGTGCATATAAAAATACATGTGCTGAATCGGCTACAGAGAAAGGGAGACAGGAATTCACATATTTGTTAACTTTAAAAACACATGGAGAACTATTTCAATTAAAAATTAACTAAATTTATAACACCTACCCTATATCATGCAAAAGGCAAGTGCAACTATACACCATGCCTCCTCTGAACTGCTTGTATTTCTATTCTGTTTGGGTTATTTTTCTCCATCATATTAGGATTTGTCATCAGAGTCTAGGAGGGTATGGGTTAGTGTCAGATGGCCCGGCTGGCAGGACACATCAACTTGGGTGTCGATCCTAGTTGGGGAGGAATGAAGGGACAAGAGACACGAGAGATGACAGCAAGACAGGAGTTCTGATCATGCTGCAAACTTTTATTATTCTCAGAGGGTATTTATATGCTGCGGATGGGAAAGCTCTCTTATCGGCAGTTGCTGGATGTCTTCACAGGGTGAGATAACGTCAGGATGTTTCAGGTAGACAGATGGTAGCCGGATGTCAAAAGGAGATAGATGGCTGTGGGATGTCTCCCAGGCAGGTTGTGTCCCAGGGGGCTGTTTCTTGTGTCAGTCTATTTTTTGAAGGAGAACTTCCTTCTAGCCCCTGACATCTCCCCTTTTGTTATATAAAATATTCGACCATACCTTACAGGCCATGGATTTAGGGGGTGATAGTGGCTCTGTTTCTCTAGGATGCCTTAGAATATCTCCTGATTTGAGCGAGCATCTTTCTTAGGAGATTTTGTGTTGGCTTTGGCATGTTTTAGGAGGAGACATCTTTGAGGGGATAGCATGCCAACCGCCATGCACCAGAGCGTGTCATTCAGAGGTCTTGTGTTTGGGAATCCGTGGATCCAGCCTCCTGCAGTCCTTCCTGGACCCTCCGTTATTATGGCCTAACGTGCTCATTCCAAGGGTGTGTCCTCCCCCAAGCGGAGGGGCCCATGGAGAACGAACCCTTATTGCAAGGGTAGAAGATGGTTGCTCAGAGCTGTTACTTATAGTTTTCTGTAAGAAAGAGAGATCTGTGGGGATGTAAACTTAATAAGCCTGTGAGAAGGGTTGAACATTCTTTTAAATGTTGGCAGTGCTGTCTTCCATCTCCAGACCATGATAGTGGACCTGTATGGGCTTAGAAACCAAAATATTAATCTGTTCTTTAATAAATTGTACCAGCCTCTTTATAATGCAGGGGCCGATGGACACCATTAAAAGTAAACCCAACAAAGGGACTAATAGGGGAAGACGGTAGGGTAGAAATCCATTATGCCCAATCCAGAGGGGATTTTCAAATAGTTCCCTTTGTCTCTTTTCTGGATCTTCTTGAAGCTGCTTAATTTTAATGCGTACTATGCCTGATTTATTGGCATAAAAGCAGCATCGTTCCCCTAAGGCTAAGCAAATACCTCCCTGGTTAGCTGTCAGCAAATCTAAGCCTTGTCTGTTTTGAAGGAACACTTCTGCCAGGGAATTTATTTGGTCCTGCAAATCTTTAAAGGTTCCTGATAAAGTTTGTACATAATTTATAAGTTGTTGAGACAGGCGATGGTAAGAGTGAATAGCCGTGCCTAAGCCACTGTACCTGTGCCCACAGCAGCTGTAATTCCAAGGCTGGCAATGAGTGGTAAAGCCTGTATTGCCCACCTATGTCTTTTGACTAAAGTGTCTAGGCTAGAAATTGGTAGAGGTTCATCTCCTGGGACAATAGTTATATCAGGTAGTAATAAAGCAAGAACACAACCAATGGTCCAATTCGCTGGAAGCGTGGGAAGGCCGAGTTTCCTCCACACATAAAAACTGTGCCATTGGAGGGACAAAGAGATGGGGTGGGTGAGGAATAATTTTATACTGTTGAGCAATTTCCAAAGGAAGTAAGTCGAACATCAATATCATAGGTATTATTCTGCATCGCGCCTAAAAGAAATAATGTAAAAGTGCCTATAGGCTGTACTTTAAAGGGAAATCCGGGTTGGCATGTATTATCATTGTCCATGATAGAATTAATAGGAACTGCCATAGGCATGATTGCCCCTGCTGTCATGCAGAGCCAGCAATCACCAGCAAGGGTGGGGTTCGAATTATTAAGCTAGGAGAATGTAGTTTGCAAAATATCTAATGTATTGGTATCTAAACCTGGGAACTGGGATTTAGGCTACATTAAGGGATGATATGTGAGCTCAGGGATTTGGGGTTTCAAAAGTTTGATTATCTGAGGATGCTTGACAGAATAAGTGGGTCCTCCACCATCAGAGACCCCTGTAGGGGCCTTAATGGGCCAGTAGGAAGGTTTTCCGACAGTGCCTTGGCACCCAGCTGACTGTAGCTTGGTGTATTTGCCATCTCCTCCATGGTCAAAGAGAATGGGGGTATAATGAATAGTGGTCCCCCTGCTGCATGAGTTTTAGTTAGGGAGGCTTCAAAAAATTGTTCTCCCTGTTTATTAACACAAAGTGAAGCCGACGCATTACAAGAGACATGCATCGCCTGGGTATGCGTACAAGTTGCAGAACAATTTTGGAGAGCTTTACTTGTACTAGGGGGAATAATCTTTGGCTTGTTAACACATACCCATTTAGGCTGATGAACTCCTCCGAGATTATGGTCAACCTTGGCACGGAGGTAAGTCACCTTAGTCATGCAGTCAGCAGTCTGGGTCCAACTAGTGGGAGCCTCAGTCCAAAATCCTCCTTTGCATTCACGGGGGGGGGGTGCAAAAAGGTACTCCATGATGTTGGAAATTGGAGGTCCAAGGCCTCCGTGTTCAAACCTGTTCAGCAGAAGTGCCTTAAGCAGGATCCTCGCACAGATTGTTGGCTGTATCTGAAATGGAGGAAAATTTGTCCTCAGGGGGAGGGCCTCCGTCCCTGGGTTGAGGTAAGTAATTTACCTGTTTAACCAGGCATTCTGGTAATCATCTTGGGGATGCTTGCTCTTGGTCCAAAACACAAGCTGAGCCTCATCCACTGATGAGGATAGGATCTGGGCGTTTTCATTTATTTGTAATGGGATTGCACCACATAACAGGCAAGCAAACAGAATTGGACGAAGGATGCCAGTGTCTGTCTGTGGCCAAATGGCCTTCACTGTCTAAGGTAAGAAAAATAAGGGCAAATAATGCATGGTTAAGGCGATCCCTGGGAGTGATAAATACAAGGGCGGAAGCCTTAAGACGGGATAGCCAAGTCTTTAAGCTAAGCTGGGCAAGTTCCACATGCCTTGGCCCTGAGAGTTGTATGGAATTTCAGTAGTATGACAAAATTGCAAGGTAGCACAAAACTGTTTAAACTTGGCACTGGTATATGCAGGACATTTATCTGTTTTAATATGTATTGGTTTACCCATTACGAAAAAGGCTGAAACAAGATGAGAAAGGACATCTTTGGTATCCTCTCCAGAATGTGGTGATGCAAAACTAAAGCCGCTGAAGGTATCTATAGAAACGTATATATATTTGGTTTTTCAAAATTCAGGAAAATGAATAACATCCATTTGCTAAACCTGATTGGGCTGTAATCCTCGGGGGTTAACTCCCAAGTGTTGAATGGGGAGGGAGACAGTGCAACCAGGGCATGCTTTTACTATTTCTCATGCATGTTGCCTGGTAATTTTCCAAAGTAATCGATGGCTCTGGGAATTTAGATGGTGAAGATTTTGTAACTCCATGGCCTTTTGAATGGAGCCAACAAAAATTGGAAAGATGGAACGTGTTGCTGCATCAGCTTGGGCATTACCTTGTGTTAGAGGGCTCAGAAGGTCAGAGTGTGTCATGATGTGTCCTAAGGAAAATGCATGTTTTCTGGCCTGAATTAGCTGCTGAAGCTGGTGAAACAGAAAGGGGGAATTGGAAGAAGCCATTATCGTGGGTGAAATCTCCAGCAGGGGCACAGAAAGAGCAATGTAGGCACTGTCTGTATAAATATTAACAAGATTATCAAAAAAACTTTATGAAAACTTGTGTTATGGTGAACAATTCCACAAACTGAGCTGACTGATAGACAGTATCAAAGGTGGTAGGCTTGTTATTGACAACAAAGACTGCACGGCCATTACTGGAACCATCTGTAAAGACAGTAAGTTCTTGAGGAATGGGAGCCTTTTGAGTAATTTTGGGAAAAATAAATGAATGTAACTGGACAAAATTTAAAACGGGGTCATTGGGGATGTGGTTATGAATTGTTCCCAAAAAGCCTGATAGGGCAATACCCCATTGATCCATGTCTCTAGTAAAAATTGTAGTAAGGGTTTGGTCCTTAGTATATGGAATTAAAATATTATCAGGGTCTTTGCCAAAATGTTGTCGAGAAAGCAAACGACCTTTAAAAATAAGAGAAGCTACCTGAGCAAGATAAACAGTAATAACCTTGGAGGATGTGGTGGATACAAGGACCAAAAGCAATGGGCAACCTTTATTTTTAAAATGTGGATCTCGCTGCCAAAATATTCCTGTGGGTGTATGAGGAGTGTGGAAAATAACCAGAACCAGAGGAAGGTTATAAGAAATTTGTGTAACAAACTTTTGGGCAATGGCTTCTGTGGCTTGGTTTAATGCATGTCATGCCTCGGGAGTAAGCTTTTGAGGGGAGGAGGGGTGGGAATCACCAATCAAAATATCATTAAGGGGCAAAAGTACACAAGTGGGTAATTTTAAATATGTTCCTAGCAATTGAATATCCACCAGTAATATTTGAAAATCATTAAGTGTGTGAAGATGGTCCACACATAGTTGTATTTTAGGAATTTGGATCTGATTATCTTGAAGTTTAAGGCCCAAATAGGTATAAGGGTCCTGTGTTTGAAACTTATCTGGAGCTATCTGTAGTCCCAAGGTAGTGAGGTTTTGTAAAAGTCCAAGTAACAATTATTAAGGTCATGGGTATTAGGTGCAGCAATTAACAAATCATCCATATAATGTAAAATATAATTTTGTGCTCATCGCTCTCTCACAGGGTCTACTGCTTGAGCAACGTGTTTTTGGCAAAGACTAGAGCTGTTGGCCATACCTTGGGGAAGAACCTTCCATTGAAATCTCTGCATAGGGCCCAGAAAATTAATGTGAGGGAGACTAAAGGCAAAATAGGGTCTATCCTCAGGATGTAAAGGAATGGTAAAAAAGCAATCTTTTAAGTCAATAACCATTTTACAATAGTTTTTTGGAATCGCCACTGGTGTGGGAATGCCTGGCTGTAGTGCTCCCATCGGGCACATAACTTTATTAATGGCACACAAATATTGTAAAAGGCACCACTTGCCTGATTTTTTCTTGATAATAAAAATAGGAGTAATCCATGATGAGGTTGAGGGCTTTACATGGCCAGCTGCAAGCTGTTCCTTCACTAACGTGGAGGCAGCCTCCAATTTTTCTTGGGTAAGGGGCCACTGATCCACCAACACAGGAGTCTGAGTCTCCCAAATAATTTTATCTGCATGGGGTACAGGAGGGTCAGGGACTGACACTAAAAATCTGAATACACAAGTCCACATGTACTTGTTTTTGTATGGGTTGTATAGGCTCCACCAGTCCTTGTTTCAGTATCCCCAGGCCTGTACCAGGAACAAAATTCATAGGAAGAATTTGATGAGTCACCATGGAATTGGGACTGGTGAGAATAACTTCCAATAACTCAAAATATCTCCTCCCTATACGTTAACAGGGAGGTCAGAATCAACGAAAGGAGTGACAGTTGACTTATTACCATCTTTATCAGTGCAGCTAATAGACCTAGAGCTGACCAGAGGATTTTTTTATTTTCCTATCCCTTTAAGGTCAGTCAAGGATGGAGTGAGGGGCTAACCTGATGGCTTGTATTTTTGAGAAATAATTGTGGCATCAGCTCCAATATCTAGAACTCCTTGGAATTCCTTTCCTTCAGTAAGTAAGGTAAGGGTGGGTCTATTGTGAGAAATGGGCTGAACCCAATACACATCAGAGAAGCCCAAGAAGGCAGTCCCCCGAGGTAGGTTTGGGTTTTGGAAATGCCTCCTGAATCCAAGGGAAGGAGAATTAATTGTGCAAGTCTTGTTACTGCTGGGATGGCGGCAACTCCATTAATAGCAGTGGCCAGTATTTTTATTTCTCCAGTGAAATCATTATCATTAATGCCAACGAAGACCTGAACACCTTGTATGGTAGTGGAGGCTCTTCCAAGATTAAGGGCACATGTATGAGATGGAGGGGGACCCATAATTTCATTGGGTATTATCTGGGGCCCTTGCATTGGGTCTAATATTGTATTTGTGGCAGCACAGAGGTCCAATTTTGTGCTGCCTGGGGTGGCTAGTTGGAGGGAGGCAATTGTGGAGAAGGATTTTGTGGTAGGTTTCGAGTTTAGGAGGGAACAAACTTTATTGCTCCTGTGTTTGTCGTGGGGGATGTTGTGGGCGGGGGCTGGCCCCGCAGGGAGTTTCCCGAGAAGTAGGAAGAAATAGGCTGTCTGAGGGCATTTGTCTTAGATCTACACTCACTGGCCCAGTGATGACCTTTACCACTTCTATGGAAAAGGGTAGCTGGGGGCGGTTAAGCCCCAGTTTGAGGAGACGCTATTCCTAGGCTTTGTTTGCCTGTGGGACACTCACATGCAAAATGGCCAGGTTGTTTACAAGTAAAGCAAGTACGTGAGCCAGGATTGTGAAAGGCCTTGGTAAAGGCGGTCCCTAAAGCCAGACCCATGGCATGGGCTGCACCCACTTCTGCACAGAGTCTAATAACTTCAGAAGGTTTCCCTTTATCCTTATGTGGTTGAAGAACATTCTGACATGCTGGGTTGGCATTTTCAAAGGCAAGATGTTTTACATAGGTGCTTTCACCTTCGCTTTTTAAATCCTATAGGCTGTGGCAGGGTCCTGAGAGGTCGCGGGTGTTCTGAATGGTAGAGAGCTGCTTCCTTCTCCAAGATAGCATCCTCCCCAGGGGTCAATGTGTCTCTGGGATTTAAAACTGGATAAAGGTGGTTTTTAATCATTGGAGCCTTATTAATTAGGGTCGTATTTTGAGGGGGACCAGGAAGGTTCTCAGGGTCCTGGGAAGACTGAGAAGGTTCTATGTCTATACTAATGATGGGCATGCAGAGGGGGGACGAGAGGTCTTTTGCATAATCTCTTCCCCAATCCTGACAAGTTGTAAGGTACCATTGTCAAAGCGAAAACTTTTAAGAATTTCATTAATTAAGTTCCAGTAAGAAAAGGTGGGAACTGGCATTTTTTCTGGGCCAAATGATTCATAATAATCTTTTAAACAGTCTCCTACTCTAAGCCATTTTTGCCATCAATGGTCCCTTCAAGAGGAAACCATGGACACAATTCTCCTATGTATGAAAAGAAAAATTTTAAGTCCTTTTTCTTAACATGTGCCCCTCATGTCTTGAAGGACGCCTTGAGGCCTGAAATAAACAAATCATGTGACGATACTGCTTGTCACATGGTGCGTCACTCACCGTGCATCATCCCCACCTTCCTCCTGGATATGTCTCCGGGTGGTGTCTGCTGAGGCGATCGTGAGCTCCTCTTGACCAAGTCTTCCAGGAGGAAGGGGTTCCCCCTCAGTCAAAGGCTTGAGCCCCAGTCGGTTGGCGGCAGATGTCCCGGCCGGCAGGACACATCAACGTGGTCAGCGAACCTAGATGGGGAGGAATGAAGGGACAAGAGGCATGAGAGATGAGAGCAACACAGAAGTTCTGATCAAGCTGCAAAATTTTATTGTTCACACACGGGTATTAATATGCTGGATATGGGAAAGCTCTCTTATCAGCAGTTCCTGGATGTCTTCACAAGGTGAGATAACTTCAGGATGTTTCTAGAAGAAAGATGGCCACAGGATGTCTCAGGGATATATATGGCTACAGGATGTCTTCCAGACAGGATGTCTCCTGGGGGCTGTTTCTTGTAAGTGTCAGGCTGTTCTTTGAAAAAGAATTCCTTCTACCCCTGACAGTCAGGGATTCAGTATTTCGAATGGAAAATTGGAAAATGAATCCAATGTGTAGGCAAATATGTGCTACCCAAAAATCTTCCCACTCTCATTCAGAACAATGCCTTGACATTTCCTTCACTCCAAGTAAGACATAATTAGAGGAGAAAAGTTAGAAATCTGTGAATACATATCGGTAATGGAAAATGCTCAGGAGTTCACAACCTTCGAGGTTGTAGAGGAGTTTCCAAAAGTAAAGGACAGGGTAAAAACTCCAAAAACATGGAGCTCTGCTGGCCTAAAGACTTCTTGAGAAACTGCCTCTGAGATTGGGCACCTGAAATATATGTTGATGACAGGAACTTTAGCTTCCTTTGTAGTGAGACCATCAAAGCTGGGTCTGCATCTATATGACCTGGAGGACATGGTTTCTTTTTTTCCTATGAACCTGAAGCAGTAGGGCTGAATTCTCTCTTTATAGGTAAACTGTTGCCACTGGGGGCTAAGTTTCTTGCAGTGTGGACTGTGAAGCCATTTGGTCATCTTCCACTTTTCGTGGTGTTTCTTGCAGCTGCACTGGGAGTTTTTTATTTGCTTCACAAAATACGAGAAGTTCAACTGGGACACAGTGATGGAGGGAGTTCTGTCATGGGTGGTGGGTAAGGGTCTGCAGGAGAATGCACCAACCTGGCTTATATCCCACATAGCTTGCCCCCTTGACCACAGCAATCTGATTCTAAACATTGCCCTTCAACCTGTCCATATAACAAGATGCCTTTACATATAAGGGTATGGGGGCTGCACCATATCAGTCACAAGGCATTTGAAAGCCAATGGCATATCCACATCAGCCCACCACAGATGTTTTAACACACACCTGGACACCACTGCTCTAGGCCGACTACTCATCAGGCTCCAAGTTACTGGCATCTCTGTTCTACACCATTTTCATGAAACCCAGTGAATCAAGGCACTGTCTGGTACATTCATGATCAGCAATAGGACACCTAAAGGTTCTCCAGTGCCACCAGGTGATGGGAATTTCCAAACTTTAATGATATTTATCTAGGCATTTTTCATGGATGAAGTTGAAGGCACTGTGGGTTTCAATTTATTCAGGAACCATTAAATGGAGAAGAAGCTCATTTCAATGAAAGCTCTGGAGAATTCTAACAGGCAAGGCTTCCCAAAGACAGGCTAAAAGGTCACATTAAGCCAGGCATTTGAGGTCTACAATGTGAGGTTCATGTGTGTTTTGACTTGCAACGATGGCTGCCAAGTCTTTAAGAATAAAATCATGTGATGTCCTTCCTGAGATTTCCAGTGCTCTTCGGAAAGCCTCCCTGGGCCTAGATCTCAGTTTCCAAGGGCGACTCTCATGCGTGGCCTCCTAAAATCCCAACACAATACATGGCAATACTTCTTTGAGGTCAGTTCCAGAACTCAGTCTCTAAGGGGAATCACATAAGGGTTCAATCCCAGGTGGACATAGCCATGTCTTCCAACGGCCACAAAAATGACCACAATTAAAACCAAAACACTCCCACATGACACACCTGATGCAAAGACCTTCCTGACTTTCAAGGCAACAGAAGAATCAGTAAGCAAAATGTCCAAAGCAGGGTTTTTCCAATGAGGCATTCCTGGTCTCACTGATATCTGAGCTTTCTGAGATGCTCGCCATTCCCTTCAGCTATCCAGTACATGGCCATGTCACAGAGATTTGAGGTGGTACATATATTTGACACAAAACTATGAGACTATTCTGGAGAGTGCACACAATTCAGGAAGAAAACAGGAACTTAAGAAGTTAGCAGGTGTTCCCCATCGATAAGTCAAGCCGCAGTCCATTCATGAATTGGGCAGGATGAAAGCTGAGAAGCTTTCTACTAGACAGGACTCACCAATTGATGCATTTTCTTTTCTAATGTCTACAACCAGGGACACAGTGGTATAAACAGACATAGAGACACTCGCCTTGTCAAATGACTTACTAGAAACAGTTCCGCCATTCCTACCTATTCTCAGAATATGAGACAAAACCACAAACCCACACCCACACCCACAAAGACACCTCCTTCCCCCAAGTAGGTCTGTGACTATCCGGAGTGTCCTCTGACTGGTGGGCCATACTATGTTCCAATGAAATGGCCTGTCCTGTCTCAGATCTGGTCTCCTTGGCCAACTCTGTGAAGTTGTCAGGAGCCAGCAGTGAGCCACTACCTACTTTCTCAGGAAAAGCCCCTCTTCAGAGCTTTCCTGGTTTTGGCCGTCCTCACATCAGTAGGTAGCAAGAATGACTGACTCTGTCCTTGGTAAGTCCAAACAAGTGAGACCACTGGGACTGGGACTGCCTCTTGGTGCCTGGCTTCTTGGATACCAAGTTCAGAGAGTTCCATCAACAAAGAAGTGAGGTGAGGTCACTTCCTTAAGGAACTGAATCAGATCACTGCCTTGGTAACCACTTTGTCCTAACAGTTGCTTCCAAGACTACCATGAGATGGAGGCTGCCCCTACTTTCTGTGACACTTTCACAAGGTAGAATGGTATATCAACCATAGGCACCTAGGAACAGCTCTCCACACCAACCTGGTTTGGTCCATCTTCTCTACATTAAGAAGAGAGAGGCTGATTCATAAACAACCCTTCATCCTGACCAGGTTGTTTTCCATGGAAGCTGACTTTTGCTCTCTCAGGTCCTTCATAGTTGTCTACATCTTCTCCAGGGATCATTTCTGCATGGACCTTGAGGTTCTCAGGAGGTGGAAGATCCCCTACATTCCTGTATTGTAAGACCAACTCTGTCCCTGCTCTTCTGTAAAGTTAGATTGAGGGAACAGTGTATGGTTAGGGTTAATAATATGTTCAATTTGAATTAGGAATCATTCTGCTGGATGAATAATGGTACTGGGAACCTGCGACATTTATAAGTATATATAGGTGAAATATATGTATGAAAACAGAAATCTAAGTAAGATTTGAAGCGCAGAATGGGGATGGGCCCTTGATTGTGATACTTAGCGTTGAATTATGTT
Organism: Callospermophilus lateralis; assembly: GCF_048772815.1. Taxonomy (NCBI): domain Eukaryota; kingdom Metazoa; phylum Chordata; class Mammalia; order Rodentia; family Sciuridae; genus Callospermophilus; species Callospermophilus lateralis. The sequence continues at coordinate 122,867 of NW_027513702.1, forward strand.
CTGCACACATGTCTGAGATAGATCGATATACAATGGCATTAGACCCTGTACCTTGGATTATTGAATGTATAAGAGAACATCCAGTCAAAAAGGGATAATGGGTAGGATTAGGAAGATAGTCAGTAGGTTTAAGAAGAAGAGTGAGTATAGGATTTGGAACAAAAGTTCCTTAGCAATAGGGTTTGGATTAGAGTGTGAATGTAAGTGTCAGCACAATTGAAGAGTCAGTCACAATGATGAACTGCGGAAAGTATGTAGGAAAGCTGATATAAATAGAGACATTATGAAATCAGGAAAAGTATAAAGTGAGAGATAGGATTAGATATTTTCAACAGGGTTGAGTTTGAATATATAATCTTAGCAAGAAACAAATATGTTGTCACAAATAGGATTGAATTTTGAGAGCATTAGCCAAACTTGATATGGATGGTTTTAGTAATCCATGTTCACTTTACATTTAGGCTTTGGTGCAAACATAAGTGTGACCATTTCTTTTTGTGTCCAGAATATTACTCTGATAAAATGTATATGTAGATCAGATGACATGAGTATTTCTTCCACCATTACTGGGAGCAAAATTTTGAAGACGTATAAATTAGTATTGGGTTTACAAAGAGGTGTACTCTGTGTCTGTGAATATAGAGACAATGCATGAATAGACAATAGTGTGAATAAATAATATAACTGGTTCCACTTTAAATAATGGATTGATTTGATATCTGAAAATATATAAGAAATTTTATATTGATATACAATAATTCATTCCAACCAGTTATACATCTAATAGTAATATTAGGGTTATAGTTTATCATGAAGGTGTGTGAGTTTTGCTTCAAATTTGATTATGGAAATCGAAAATAATATGTTTGGAATGAAGTCTCATGAAAAAACCAGTCAAAAAACATGGAGGATTGCATGTGTTCTAAAGCAGAAAATGATTGAAAGTGAAACAAATGGCTATAATTTTGCTAACGTATGGATGAAATATATATCCTATAATGTGCATAAACTGAAGAAATTGTAACATACCAGTGGTGAATAAGAATGAACATCAAAATACACATCATGTCCCATAGGAATCTACTTGCATTGATGACAAACTGGATCAATTATTGTAGAAATATTACGATTTGTATCCACCATTCACTGAAGTTATTTTTCATTTCTAGGAAAAAAATATGTATTTCAGGTGGATGAATATTTCCGTGAATAATCTTGTGAAATGTTAACTCTAAATCCACATACATGAATATGAATGAATTTAGGGAGTGTATAATAAGACACATATATTTTATATTTTAAAAAAATTTAGTGTGTGTGTGTGTGTATACACACACACACACACACACACACACACACACACAGACATTAAAAATTAGCAATACATATGCCAATCGAAATTCACCATGAAATATATATCATCCACAGATCCAAAAATATTCATTTTACTGAACATGGATTTATGTATAATGTTGTTCAACTAGGAAGCTCACCCATAGTTTGAAATTTCAGTTTCAACAGCGTTTAGGCGGAGTGATCTATTCTCACAATTTCTATCTGCCAAGTCAGCCACCTCACAAGAGTGTACCTGTGGTACCAGGTAGAATTCTATATGTGCATATAAAAATACATGTGCTGAATAGGCTACAGAGAAAGGGAGACAGGAATTCACATATTTGTTTACTTTAAGTACCCATGGAACTATTTCAATTAAAAATTAACTTGAATTATAACACCTACACTTTATCATGCAAAAGCCAAGTCTAACTATACACCATGCCTCCTCTGAAATGCTTGCATTTCTATTCTGTTTGGGTTATTTTACTCCATCATATTAGGATTAGTAGTAAGAGTCTATTAGGGTATGGGTTAGTGTCAGTTATTCAGTATTTCAAATGGAAAATAGGAAAATAAATCCAATGTGTATGCAAATATGTGCTACAAAAAATTCCCACTATCATCCAGAACAATGCCTTGACAATATCTTCGCCCCTAGTAAGACACAATTAGAGAAGAAGAGTTAGAAAATCTGTGAATACATACCTGGAATGGAAAATGTTCAGGACTTCACAAACTTGGAGGTGGTAGAGGAGTTGCCAAAAGTAAGGGACAGTGTAAACACTCCACAAACATGGAGCTATGCTGGCATTAAGACTTCTTGAGAAACTGCCTCTGAGGTTGGACACTTGAAGAATATGTTGTTGTCAGGAGCTTTAGCTCCCTGTGTACAGAGACCATCAAAGCTGGGTCTGCATCTATGTGACCTGGAGGATATGGTTTCTTATTTTCTAATGAACATGAGGAAGCAGTGATGAATTCTCTCTTTGTAGATAAACTGTGGCCACTGGGGGCTAAGTGTCTCCCTGTGTGGACTTTGAAGCCATTTGGTCATTCTCCAATTTTCGTGGTGTTTCTTGCTGCTGCACTGGGTGTTTTGTATTTGCTTCACAACATACAAGGATTTCAAATGGGTCACAGTGCTGGTGGGAGTCCTGTAAGGTGTGGTGGGTCAGGGTCTTCAGGAGAATGCACCAACCAGGCTTCTATCCCACATTTCTTGCTCCCTTGACCATAGCAACCTGATTCTGAACATTGCCCTGAAACCTGTCCATATAACCAGATGCCTTTTCAAATAATTTTCTGCTGGCTGCACCAAGTCAGTCACAAGCCATTTGGAAGCCAATGACACACCCACATGGCCACAGCACAAATATATTATCAGACAACTGCACACCACTGCTCTAGGCCCACTACTCAGCAGGCTCCAACTTACTGGCATCTGTGTTCCACACCATTTTCAAGAACTCCAGTCAATCAAGGCACTGTTTGGTACACTCATGAGCAGCAATAGGACATCCAATGGTTCTCCAGTGCCACCTGGTCATTGGGAATTTCAAAAATTTCATGGTATTTATCTATCCATTGTTCAAGAATGAAGTTGGAGGCACTTTGGGGTTTCCATTCATCCAAGAACCATTAAATGGTGAGGAAGCTCATTTCAATGAAAGCTCTGGAGAACTCTCACAGGCAAGGCTTTCCAAAGAGTGGTCAAAATGTCATATGCAGACAGGCCCATTGAGGTCTAAAATGTGAGGTCCATGTGTGTTTTGACTCTTAACTATGGCTGCCAAGTCTTTCAGAATAAAATCATGTGATATCCTGGTTGAGATTCTCAGTGCTCTGTGGAAAGCCACCCAGGGCCCAATCTCAGGTTTCAAGGGTGACTCTCATGCGTGGCCTCCTACAATCCCAACACAATTAATGGCAATACTTCTCTGAGGTCAGTTCCAGAACTCAGTCTCGACGGAGAATCACACCCGAGTTCAAGCCCATGTGGACCCAGTCATATCTTCCAACCGCCACACAAATGACCACAATTGAAACCAAAACATTCCCACATGACCCTCATCTTCTTCCATATAGACACTCATCATAAACTCTTGCTGGAGGTTTCCATGAGGAGCGCAGCCCAAGGCAATGTCCAAAATATGCACCCTTGCCCGTCATTTGCCTAAAATGAGGGTGGCCTTGACACCCTTCCTGTGAACCAGGAGTGATCAAATAGGCCTGCCTTTAATACTGCTCTGCTTCTCCAATTTGAGGCCAACTGACTGTCAGGTATAGATTCTTTATGTGATTTGGCATCATGGGAGAACCCAAGCACTTCTGCAGGAGTTCAAAGAACTCATTTGACCCAGAGGATCCTATTCTCACTTGATGGAGGTTAGGAACCTAACAGAGGAAGGCAAGAAACTTCATCCACAATGACTGATATTTTTACCATTTTCGTTTTCAATACACACATGGGAACTTTCTTTATATCCATCAGGTGCTGAGAATCTAATCAATAGCCTGACCCAGAGGCAAGCAGCTGATTCAGACACATCCCTTTCGAAAGCAATTAAGCAAAGCACCACAGGTGATGCCCATTTATTTGCATTTAAAAACTGTTTACTTCAGGCTTCAAAAAGGAGTGGCCTGAGGTAAGGACCTTCCTGACATTCAGGGCAACAGAAAAATAGGTAAGCAGAAGGCCCAAAACAGTGTTTCTCCACTGAGACTTTCCTGGTCACACTGATATCTGAGTTTCCTGAGATGCTCGCCATTCCATTCAGCTATCCAGTACATGGCCATGTCACAGAGCTTGGAGGTGTTACATATCTTGGAAACAAAACCATGAGCCTATTCTGGGTAGTGGCCAAAATTTAGGAAGAAAACAGGAACTTAGGAAGATAGTAGGGGTTGCCCATCCATAAAGCAACCTGCAGTCCAGTCATAAATTGGGTAGGATGAATGATGGAAAACTTTCTTCTAGACAGGACATATCCATTGATGCATTCTCTTTTCTTATGTCTACAACCACGGACACAGTGAGATACACAGATATAGAAACACTCACCTTGTCAAACGACTTTTTAGAAGCAGTCCACTCCAAACCAAACAAATCGCCTTTCCTGCCTATTCTCAGAACATGAGACAAAACCACAAACTCACACCCACACCCACAAAGGCACTTCCTTCCCCCAATATGTCTGTGACAATCCAGAGTGTCCTCTGACTGTGGACCATATTGTTACCCTGAACTGGCCTGCCCTGTCTCACATCTGGTCTCCGTGGCCAAATCTGTGAAGTTGTCAGGAGCCGGCGATGACCAACTACCTGTTTTCTTAGGAAAGGACCCTCTTCAGAGCTGTCCTGGCATTTGGCCATTCTCACATCAGTAGGTACCAAAAAAGACTCTCTCTGCCCTTGGTAAAACCAAACATGTGATCCCACTAGGACTGTTACTGGGACTGGCTCTGGATGCCTGGCTTCCTGAATCCCAAGTTCAGAGAGTTCCATCACCAAGTAAGTTAGGTGAAGTCACTTTCTTCATGAAATGAATGAGGTCACTGCCTTGGCAACCACTTTGTCCTAACAGTTGCTTCCAAGGGTCTCATGAGATGGAGGCTGTTCCTACTTTCTGTGACACTATCACAAGTTAGAATGGTATATCAACCATATGCACCGGGGAACTTCTCTCCATACAGGCCTGCTTTGGTCCATCTTCTCTACATTAAGAAGAGAGAGGCTGATTCAGACACATCCTTTCATCCTGTTCAGGTTCTTTACCATGTCAGAAGACTTTTGCTCTCTTTGGTACTACATAGCTGCCTACAACTTCTCCAAGGATCATTTCTGCATTGACCTTTGAGGTTCTCAGCAGGTGGAAGATCCCCTACATTCCTGTATTGTAAGACCAACTCTATCCCTGCTCCTCTGTAAAGGTATATTGAGGGAACAGCATATGGTTAGGGTTAATAACAGGTTCGAATTCAGTTGGGAATCATTCTGCGGGATGAATAATGTTATTGGGAACCTGCGAAATTTAAAAGAATATATAGGTGAAATATAAGTTTGAAAACCCAAATCTATGTAAGTTTTGAAGCCCAGAAGTGTATTGGGCCCTTGGGTAGGATACTGAGCTTTGAATTATGTTCTGCACAGATGTCTCTGATTAATCGCTATACAATGGCATAGGACCTTTACCTTGGATGATTGAATGTCGAAGAGAACATGCAGTCAAAAAGGGATAGTCGATAGGATTAGGAAGATAGTCAGTAGGTTTAGAAAGAAGAGTGAGTATAGGATTTGGACAAAAAGTTTTTTAGCAATAGGGTTTCGGGTAGAGAGTGAATGTAAATGTCAGCACATGTGAAGAATCAGTCACTATGATGAACTGGGGAAAATATGTAGGAAAAGAGATATCAATAGAGACATTAGGAAATCAGGCAAAGTATAATGTGAGTTATAGGATTAGACATTTTCAACAGGGTTGAGGTTGAATATATAATCTTAGCAAGAAACAAATATGTAGTCACCAATTGGATTGACATTTGAGAGCATTAGGCAACCTGGACATGGATGTTATTACTAATCCATGCTCACTTTCCATTTAGGCTTTGGTACAATCATAAGTGTGACCTTTGCATTTTGTGTCCATAATATTACTGTAATAAAATATATATGTAGATCAGGTGACATGAGTATATCTTCCACCATTTCTGGGAGCAATATTTTGAAGACGTATAAATTAGTATTGGGGGTACAAACAGGTGTACAATGTTTCTATGAATATACAGATAATGCATGAATGGAACATACTCTGAATAAAACCTATACTCATTCCACTATAAATAATGGATTGAATTGATATCTGAAAAAATACAGGAAATCAAATATTGATATACAGACATTCATTACAACCAGTTATACATCAATGATAATATTAGTATTAGGATTTTCATGAAGAGTGTGTGAGTTTTGCTTCAAAATTGATTATGGAAATCGAAAATAATGTGTTTGGAAAGAAGTCTCATGAAAAGAGCAGTAAAGAAACATGGAGGAATACATGTTTTCAGAAGCAGGAAGTGATTGAAAGTGAAACAAATTACTATATATTTTTGAACTTTTGGATGAAATATGTATATTATGATGTGCATAAACTGAAGAAATAATAATGTCCCACTGTTGAATAAATATGAACGTCAAAATACATATCATGTCCCATAGGAATCTACTTGCATTGATGTTAAACTGGGTCAGTTACTGTAGAAATATTAGGATTTATATACACCATTCACTGAAGTTAGTTGTCAGTACTAGGAAACAAATATGAATTTCAGGTGGATGAATAGTTTGGAAAATAATCTTGTGAAAAGTTGATTATAAATCCACATAAATGAATATGAGTGAATTTAGGGAGTGTATAATAAGTCACATATATTACATATTTTGAAATATCTGGAGAGTGTATATATATATACACTCTCTCTCTCTCTCTCTCTCTCTATATATATATATATATATATATATATATATATATATACAGAGAGAGAGAGAGAGAGAGAGAGACAGAGAGAGAGACATTAAAAACTAACAATATATATGCCAATCAAAATCCATCATGAAATATATATCATCCACAGATCCAAAAATATTCATTATACTGAACATGGATTTATGTATAATGTTGTTCAACTAGAAAGTTCACCCATAGTTTGAAATTTCAGTTCCAATAGCATTTACGAGGAGTGATCTCTTCTCACAATTTGTATCTGCCAAGTCAACCACCTCACAAGAATGTACGTGTGGTACCAGGTAGAATTGTATATGTGCATATAAAAATACATGTGCTTAATAGGCTACAGAGAAAGGGAGAAAGGAATTCACATATTTGTTAACTTTAAAAGCACATGGAGAACTATTTCAAAAAAAATTTGCAAGATTTATAACTCCTACCCTATATTATGCAAAAGGCAAGTCCAAGTGTACACCTTGCCTCCTCTGAACTGCTTGTACTTCTTTTCTGTTTTTTGTTATTTTTCTCCATCATATTAGGATTAGTAGTCAGAGTCTAGTTTGGAATTGGTTAGGGTTAGAGAGTCAGTGTTTTAAAGGGAAATTGAAAAATGAATCCAATGTCTATGCAAATATGTGCTACCCCAAAATCTTCCCAGTCTCATCCAGAACAATGCCTTGACATTATCTTTTACCAAAGTAAGATACAGTTAGAGGAGAAGAGTTAGAAAATCTGTGAATACATATCTGGAATGGAATTTGCTCAGGAGTTCACAACCTTGGAGGTGGTAGCAGAGTTCAAAATAGTAAGGCAAAAGGTAAACACTCCTCAAACATGGAGCTCTGCTGGCCTAAAAAATTCTTGAGAAACTGCCTCTGAGGTTGGGCACTTGAAATACATGTTGTTTTCAGGAGATTTAGTTCTTTTATAGAGAGACCATCAAAGCTGGTTCTGCATATATGTGTCCTGTAAGACATGGTTTCTTATTTTTCATTGAACATGTGGCAGCAGTGCTGAATTCTTTTTTTGTAGCTAAACTGTGGACACTGGGGCTAAGTTTCTCCCTGTGCTAACTGGGAAGACATTTGTTCATCCTCCACTTTTAGTGCTGTTTCTTGCTGCTGCACTGGGAGTTTGGTATTTGCTTCACGAAATAAAGGAGGTCAATTGGGACACATTGTTGGAGGGAGTTCTGTCACGTGTGGTGGGTGAGGGTTTGCAGGAGAATGCAATAACCAGGCTTCTATCCCACATAGCTTTCCCCCTTGACCATAGCAACCTGATTCTGAACATTTCCCTGAAACCTCTCCATATAACAAGATGCCTTTACCTATTGGGTCTGTTGGCTGAAACCATATCAGTCACAAGCCATTTGGACGCCAATGGCAGTTCCACGTGGCCTCACCACAGATGTTTTGTCACACATCTGCTCACCACTGCTCTAGGCCCACTAATCAGCAGGCACCAATTAACTGGCATCTCTGTTCTACACCATTTTTATGAAACCCTGTCAATCAAGGCACTGTCTGGTATACTCATGATCAGCATCAGGATATCCAAAGGTTTTCCAGTGCCAACTGGTCATTGAAATTTCAAAAATTTTATGGTATTTATCTAGCCATTATTCAAGGAAGAAGTTGTAGTCACTGTGGGTTTCAATTCATTCAGGAACCATTAAATTTTAAGGAAGCTCATTTCAATGAAAGCTCTGGAGAACAATCACAGGCAAGGCATCCCAAATAGTGGCCAAAAGGTCACATGAAGCCAGGCCCATTGAGGTCTACAATGTGAGGTCCATGTGTGTTTTGACTCTCAACTATGGCTGCCAAGTTTTTCAGACTAAAATCATGTGATATCCTGGCTGAGATTCTCAGTGTTCTGTGGAAAGCCACCCTTGGCCTAGATCTCAGTTTCCAAGGGCGACTCTCATGCGTGGCCTCCTAACATCCCCACACAATTCATGGCAATACTTCTCTGAGGTCAGTTCTACAACTCAGTCTCTAAGGAGTATTACACCAGAGTACAAGCCGAGGGGGACCCAGTCATCCCTTCCAACTGCCACACAAATTATCAAAATTAAAACCAAAGCATTCCCACATGGCCCTCATCTTCTTCCACATAGACCATCATTATAACCTCTGGCTGGAGATTTCCATGAGGGGTGCAGTGCAAGAGAGTGTCCAAAATAAGCTCCCTTGGCCCTCATTTGCCTAAAGTCAGGGTGGCCTGGACACCATTCCTGTGAACCAGGAGTGATCAAATAGGCCTGCCATTACAACTACTCTGCTTCTCCAATTTGAGGCCTACTGACTGTGGGGTTTAGATTCTTTATGTGAAGTGGAATCATGAGAAAACCCAAGCACCTCTGCATGGCTTTGAAAAACTTATTTGACCCAAAGGATCCCTATACTCACTTGATGATTGTCTGCAACCTAATAGAGGAAGGAGAGAGACATCATCCACAATGACTGAATTTTGCCATTTTAGTTTTGGATGCACACATGGGATCTTTCTTTATATCCATCAGGTGCTGAAAATATAAGCCACAGCCTCACACAGGGCCAAGAGGCTGATTCAGACACATCCCATTCAAAGCAATTAAGCAAAGAGCCACGGGTGATGCCCAATCATTTCCATATGAAAACTTTTTTTTTCATGCTTATCAAAGGGGTGGCCTGAGGCAAAGACGTTCCTGTCATTCAGTGAAACAGAAAAATAGGTAAGCAAAAGGCACAAAGCATGGTTTCTCCACTGAGACTTACCTGGTCACACTGATATCTGAGTTTTCTAAGAAGCTCGCCATTACCTTCAGCTATTCAGTACATGGCCATGTGACAGAGCTTGGGGTGGTACCTATCTTGGACACAAAACCATGAGACTATTCTGCAGATTGGTCAGAATTCAGGAAGAAATCTGAAACTTAGGAAGATAGTAGGTGTTGCCCATCGATAAGGCAACCTGCAGTGCAGTCATAAATTGGGCAGGATGAATGCTGGGAAGCTTTCCACTAGACAGGACACATTCATTGATGCATTCTCTTTTCTAATGTCTACAACCACGGACACAGTGTTATACACAGACATAGAAACACTTGCCTTGTCAAAAGACTATCTAGAAACAGTCCACTGCAAACCAGACATACCAGCTTTCCTACCTATTCTAAGAAAATGAGACAAAACCACAAGCTCACACCCACAAACACAAAGCACCTCCTTCCCCCAAGTAAGTCTCTGAATATCCAGAGTGTCCTCTGACTAGTGGGCCCTACTATGTTCACCCGAAATGGCCTGTACTGTGGCAGATCTGGTCTCCTTGGCCAACTCTGTGTAGTTGTTAGGAGCCAGCGGTGAGTCACTACCTACTTACTAAGGAAAGGCCCGTCTTCAGAGCTCTTCTGATATTTGGCCATCCTCACATCAGTAGGTACCAAGAAAGACAGAATCTGTCATTGGTAAAACAAAACAAGTGAGCCCACTGGTACTGGGACTGGGACTGGCTCTGGATGCCTGGCTTCCTGGATCCCAAGTTCAGAGAGTTCCATCACCAAAGAAGTGAGGTAGGTCACTTCCTTCAGGAACTGAATCAGGTCAATGCCTTGGCAAACACTTTGTCCTAATAGCTGCTTCCAAGGGTCCCATGAGATGGAGGCTGCCCCTACTTCCTGTGACACTGTCACAAGTTAGAATGGTATATCAACCATAGACACACGGGAACAGCTCTCCACACAGACCTTGTTTGGTCCATCTTCTCTACATTAAGAAGAAGGTGGCTGATTCAGACACACCCCTTCATCCTGACAAGGTTGTTTGCCATGGAAGATGACTTTTGCTCTCTCACGTCCTTCATAGCTGTCTACCTCTTTTCCAGGGATCATGTCTGCATGGACCTTTGAGGTTCTCAGCAGGTGGAAGATCCCCTACATTCCTGTATTGTAAGACCAACTCTGTCCCTGCTCTTCTGTAAAGTTAGATTGAGGGAACAGTGTATGTTTAGGGTCAATAACATGTTGGATTTGGTTTAGGAATCATCCTGCAGAATGAATAATGGTATTTGAAACTGCGATATTTACTAGAATATATATGTGAAATATAAGTGTGAAACTAGAAATCTAGGTAACATTTGAAGCCCAGAAGGGCATTGGACCCTTGATTGTGATACTTAGAATAAAATTACATTCTTCACAGAGGTCTCAGATAGATCAATATACAATGGCATAAGACCTTGTACCTTGCTTGATTGAATGTAGAAGAGAATATCCAGTCAAAAAAGGATAGTCGGTAGGATTAGGAAGATAGTCGGTAGGTTTAGAAAAAGAATGAGTATAGGATTAGGAACAAACGTTTATTAGCAATAGGTTATCGATTAGAGTGTGAATGTAAATGTCAGCACATGTAAAGAGTCAGTCACAATGATGAACTGGGGAAAATATGTAGGAAACAGATAGAAATAGAGCCATAATGAAATCAGGCAATGTATAAAGTGAGGGATAGGATTAGACATTTTCAGTAGGGTTGAGTTTGAATATATAATCTTAAGAAGAAGCAAATATGTAGTCACCAATAGGATTGATATTTGAGAGCATTAGGCAAGCTGGACATGGATGTTTTTAGTAATCCATGTTTACTTTCCTTTTAGACTTTGGTACAAACATAAGTGTGAGCTTTGCATTTTGTGTTCCGAATATTTCTGTGATTAAATGTATAAGTAGATCAGGTGACATGAGTATTTCTTCCAACATTTCAGGGAGCAATATTTTGAAGACATATAAATTAGTATTGGGGGTATAAAGAAGTGTAAACTGCGTCTATGAATATAGAGATAATGCATGAATAGACCATACTGTGAATAAATAATATAACTCGTTCCACTTTAAATAATGGATTGAATTTTTATCTGAAAATATATAAGAAATCCTATATCGTTATGCAATCATTAATTCCAACCAGTCATACATCTAATGGTAATATCAGAGTTATAATTCATCATAAAGTTTATGTGAGTTTTGCTTCAAAAGTGATTATGGAAATTGAAAGTAATGTGTCTTGAAAGAACTCTCATGAAAAGACCTGTCAAGAAACATGGAAGAATACATGTGTCCTGAAGCAGGAAGTGATTGAAAGTGAAACAAATTCCTGTAAATTTGCGAACTTGTGGGGAAATCTTAAGAGCCCCTCCCAGCTCTCCCTTGAGCGCGATAGCCAGACCGAGGGAATTAGGAGTGGCACGGGACTCGTGGTGCAGACCTCCAGGCCACCGCTCCCACCAGTGCTGAAAACTGAAGTCTCTTGCTCCAGCTTCCGGGGGCATGGCTTCCGGAGTGCAAGCAAATTTGCTGGGGGTTCTCAGGCCTAAGCTCTACAAACTTAGGGTCTGAGGGAGACAAACAGGGAGAGTGTTCCCAGGCGTTCATGAAAACAGGGCTCCTAGGAGCAGCAGACCTGGCATGCAGCCAGTATTGTGGTGAGTGTCACAGGTGAGTGGGGCCTGGCTTGAGGAAACACAAAAGAAGGCCCTAGGCACTCAGGATTGGACACCCACCCAGTCTGGGAGGAAGAGCTGCTGCACAGTGATTGGTTCCCACTTATTGAAAGGAGAAGCTTGGCCCAGTGGGCACAGCTCTACCTACTGGAAAAGAAGTTTATTGCAATCAATGACTGCATTTATTGTTATTATTATTATTTTAATTTGTTTTTTTTTGTTTGTTTTTTTTTTTGTTTTCTTTTATTTTCATTTTTTTGTTGCTGTTCTTTAACTTTTAAAAAATGTTTTAAATTTTTTTATTTTATTTTTTTTTTCCGGTTCATGATGACCATCTGAGAACACAAATTTATTGCTTTTATTTTCCAAAATCCTCATAAAAGAACTTAAACACTATAAAAATAATCACACGGTATTACCATAAAACAACAAATGAAAGGGAAAAAAACGTATTGGATCTCACCATTATGTATACACACAACACACACCTGCACAATCCCCCCAAACTAAAAGTAAATAGCGGAAAGATCAGTAGAGTGGAGGGAAGGGAACAGAAAGAGGGAGGAAAGGAGAAAAAGAGGAAGTACTGGGGACTGAATTAGAGCAAATTATATTTCATGCTTTTATAATTATGCCAAAATGAATCTTAATGTTATGTATAATCTTAATGTTATGTATAAAAAGAACCAATTAAAAAAAGAAATATGATAGTATACCAGTGCTGTGTAGAGCCAATAAAAAAATACCTATACATAAACTAAAAAAAATGTGAATTTTAAGAATAAACTGGAGTGGGCTAGAGTTGTGGCTCAGTGGTAGAGCACTTGTCTAGCATGTGTGAGGCACTGGTTGGATTCTCAGCACTGCATATAAATTAATTAATTAAATAAGGATCCATCAACAACTAAAAAAACTAGTAAAAAAGAATAAATTATAAAAAATAAATGAAAGTGTGTAGAAAATGTCATTTGAAGTAAAAATACAAAATCAGCTCTAAGTTGTTTGCAACACAAACACACAAGTTAAGTGGTGTTTGAAAATACAGGGAGCAAAAGCTATTGTATAAAAATTTTATTGATAATTCCAGAACATCTATTATTAATATCAATGTAAAATATGTATTTTAAGTGAAAAAACCTTTAATAAGACAGCAATTGTGTTAATTAATTAAATAATCTAAAAATTAGATGAAAATATGATTTGTTTTTATTCAATGAAGCAAGATTAAATGTTTGAAATATGATTTTAAGGAGAAATATAGGCACCACAATAAGTTTTAGGAATTTTGTGGATACAAAGATAATTAACTTAAGACAACTTACTATGATAAATGAGTTTACTTTAGTAGAAAAATAGAATTTGCTCTCTGGAAACTGGGCACCCCTAATCCCCAAATCCCAAATCCAAAATGCCAAATCTAACGTGTTTTAGTACTGGAATGTGACAAGTGAAAAGTTTCCTACTTGGCTTCATTTGACAGGTTACAGTCAAAATGCAGGTATACTAAAAATGTTGTATGAAATTTCCTCCAGGCTATGGGTCTAAGGCATGTATGAAATATAAATGAATTTCATATTTACACTTGAGTCTTATCCCCAAGATTATGTGTGTATAAATATTCCATAATTCCAAAAAAATCCAAAATCTGAAATGCTTCTTGTTCTAAGCATTTTTGATAAACAATACTTAACCTATATACAATTGTTTCCCCCACAACAAATAAACAAATTTAATAAGGTTAAAAACTTTCCAAAAATAAAATTTAAACATACTACAAAGCAAATAAATAACACATGAAATAATAAATTTTTTGGTGACTTAACAACTGGAAACTGTTTCATTTAACTTGCCCCTGGATCATAGATAAACTTCAAAATTATTTTCTTTTTTTTTTTTAAATGGCAAAATAATTTTATTTTATTTTATTTTTTTATTGGTTGTTCAAAACCCTACAAAGCTCTTGACATATCATATTTCATACATTAGCATACATTAGCTTCAAGTGAGTTATGAACTCCCTTTTTTAAACCAAGTAGAGATTGCAGAATCACATGGGTTACACATCCACATTTTTACATAATACCATAGTAGTAACTGTTGTATTCTGCTGCCTTTCCTTTCCTCTACAATCCCTCCTCCCCTCCCCTATTTTGTTATTATTATTTTTTAAAATTTTAATTTTAATTTTATATTATCATTATCATTTTTAAAAAAAAAATATTTTCATTCTTTTTTTCTATTTTTTCTATTGTATTTCATTTCTTTTCAATTTTCTTATTTCCAATTCCTTGCATTCTACCTGCCTACTCTCATTCTCTTTAGTGACTTTTTCAATTCCCTTCTAAAATCTTTCCTCCCAAGCATCAAATAAATTTATAAGAGTAAACAGTAACTCAGCAGTCAAACAGAACAAGAAGTAACATGAGCAGCATAAACAAGCAAGGAAGAAAAGGAGAACAAACAACGAAGAACACCCTAAATATTCAGGAGGACCAGGATTCATCAGAAAAGTGGTCATATAAAGAACTCAAGGAATACCTTAGACAGATGGAATGGAAACTTAAAGAAGATACGAGACATAAAATCCAAACAGTAAAAGAAAACATTGAAAATGAATTATATAAACATATAAAAGAAAAAGTTAAGCATCTTTATCAGTGGATAGAGATTATAAAAAAAATCAAACAATAATTCTAGAAATGAAGGAAATGATAAACCAAATTAAGAACTCCATTGAGAGTATCACTAACAGAGTGGAGCAAGTAGAAGCCAGAACGTCAGATAATGAAGACAAAATATATCATCTTGAAACGAGTCCAGCCAACTCAGAAAGGCTGGCAAAAAAATCACAAGAAAAACATCCAAGAGATTTGGGATAACATAAATAAAACCACACTTACGAGTCATCAGGATAGAGGAAGGTACAGAGACTCAAACCAAGGGAATGAGAAAACTGCTGAATGAAATAATTACAGAAAACTTTCCAGAAATAAAAAAGGATATGGATATACAAATTGTAGATGCATACAGGACAAGAGCACACAAAATCACAGTAGACGAATGCCAAGACACATTGTTATGAAGATATCCAATATACAGAACAAAGAGAAAATGATAAATCTACAAGAGAATGGAGGCAGAATACATTCAGTGGTAAACCAATAAGGTTAACAACGGATATTTGATCACAGATGCTGAAAGCGAGAAGATCCTGGAAAAACGTATTTCAAACACTGAAAGACAATGGATGCCAACCAAGAATTATGTATCCAGCATAATTAACCATCAGGTACGACAATAAAATAAGAATCTTTCATGATAAACAAAAGCTAAAAGAATTTGAAGCCAGAAAACAAGCTTTACAAAGCGTCTTGAGCAAAACACTACACAAGAAAGAAATGAAAAACAACAACCAAAACCATCAGTGGGAAGTACCTTGGTAATGACAGAGGCAGGGTGAAAGCTTATCATGGAGAAACAAACTAAATTTAAAAAAAGATAAATAATCAAACATGGCTCGCAGTACAAACCATACATCAATAGTAACTCTGAATGTAAATGACTTCAACTCTCCAATAAAGCGACATAGGCTGGTAACTTGGATTAAATAAACAAATCCAACAATATGTTGCCTCCTGGAGACACATCTGAAATGCAAAGACACACAGGCTGAAGGTGAAAGGTTGGGAAAAAATACACCATGCACACTTATCCTCATAAGCAAGCAGGGGTGGACATCCTCATATCAAATAAAATCGACTTCAAGACTAAGTTAATCAAAAGGGATAAGGAAGGACATTATATACTGTTAAAAGGAACCATTCACCAACAAGACATAACAATTATCAATATTTATGCACTAAATAATGGTGCTACGATGTTCATGAAACAAATTCTCCTCAAGCTTCAAAATGAAATAGACCTCAACACAATAATTATGGGTGACTTCAACACACATCTATCACCATTGGACAGATCCTCCAAACAAAAGTTGAATAAAGAAAGTATAGAACTCAATATCACAATCAATAACCAACATGTAACTGACATATATAGAATATATCAACCATCATCAAGTGGATATACTTTTTTCTCAGCAGCACATGGATCCTTCTCAAAAAAAGACCATATATGATGCCATAGGGCATCCCTCAGTAAATATAAAGGTGTGGAGATAATAACATGCATTTTATCTGATCATAATGGAATGAAACTGGAAATCAATGATAAAAGAAGGAAGGAAAAATTCTACATCACATGGAAAATGAACAATATGTTACTGAATGATCAATGGGTTACAGAAGACATAAAGGAGGAAATCAAAAAATTCTTAGAGATAAATGTAATTATAGACACAACATATCGGAATCTATGGGACACAATGAAAGCAGTTAAAAGAGGGAAATTCATCGCCTGGAGGTCATTCCTGAAAAAAAAGGAAAAACCAACAAATAAGTGAGCTCACACTTCATCTCAAAGCCCTAGAAAAGGAAGAGCAAAACAACAGCAAATTTAGCAGAAGGCAAGAAATTATTAAAATCAGAGTGGAAATCAACGAAATTGAAACAAAAGAAACTATTGAAAAAATTAACAAAACTAAAAGTTGGTTCTTCGAAAAAATAAATAAGATCAACAGACCCTTAGCCATGCTAAAGACGAAAAGAAGAGAAAGAACTCAAATTACTAACATATGGGATGAAAAAGGCAACATCACAACAGATGTTACAGAAATACAGAAGACAATTAGAAATTATTTTGAAAACCATTATTCCAATAAAATAGAAAATAGTGAAGACATCGATAAATTTCTTAAGTCATATGATTTGCCCAAACTGAGTCAGGAGGATACACACAATTTAAACCGACCAATATCAATGGATGAAATAGAAGAAGCAATCAAAAGACTACCAACCAAGAAAAGTCCAGGAATGGATGGCTATACAGCGGAGTTTTACAAAACCTTTAAAGAAGAATTAATACCAATACTTTTCAAGTTATTTCAGGAAATAGAAAAAGAGGGAGCTCTGCCAAATTCATTTTATGAGGCCAACATCACCCTAATTCCAAAACCAGAAAAAGACACCTCAAAGAAAGAGAACTACTGACCAATATATCTGATTAACCTAGATGTAGATGCAAGAATCCTCAATAAAAATCTGCCTAATCGAATACAAAGGCACATCAAAAAAAATTGTTCACCAGGATCAAGTAGGATTCATCCCTGGTATGCAACGATGGTTCAATATACGAAAATCAATAAATGTTATTCATCACATCAATAGACTTAAAGATAAGAACCATATGATCATCTTGATAGATGCAGAAAAAGCATTTGACAAAGTACAGCATTCCTTTATGTTCAAAACATTAGAAAAATAGGGATAAAAGGAACTAACCTCGACATTGTAAAAGCTATCTATGCTAAGTCTCAGGCTAGCATCATTATGAATGGAGAAAAATTGAAGGCATTCCCTCTAAAATCTGGAACAAGACAGGGATGCCCTCTGTCACCACTTCTATTCAATATAGTTCTCAAAACACTGGCCAGAGCAATTAGACAGACGAAAGATATCAAAGGCATAAAAATAGGAAAATAAGAACGAAAATTATCACTATTTCCTGGTGACATGATTCTATACATAGAAGACCCAAAAGGGTCTACAAAAGAACTACTAGAACTAATAAATGAATTCAGCAAAGTGGCAGGATATACAATCAAAACGCATAAATCAAAGGCATTTCTGTATATCAGCGACAAACCTCCTGAAACAGAAATGAGGAAAAACACTCCATTCACAATACCCTCAAAAAAATTAAATACTTGAAAATCAACCAAACAAAAAAGGTGAAAGACTTATACAATGAAAACTACAGAACCCTAAAAAGAGAAGTAGAAGAAGATCTTAGAAGATGGAAAAATATACCCTGTTCCTGGATAGGCAGAACAAACATCATCAAAATGGCGAAATTACCAAAAGTTTTCTATAGGTTCAATGCAATGCCAATCAAAATCCCAATGGCATTTCTTGTAGAAATAGATAAAGCAATCATGGAATTCCTATGGAAAAATATAAGACCCAGAATAGCAAAAGCAATTCTAGCAGGAAGTGTGAATCAGGCGGTATAGCGATACCGGACTTAAAACTATACTACAGAGCAATATTAACAAAAACAGCATGGCACTGGTACCAAAACTGGCAGGTTGACCAATGGTACAGAATAGAGGACACAAAGACTAATTCACAAAGCTACAACTATGCTATATTTGATAAAGGAGCTAAAAGCATGCAATGGAGGAAATATAGCATCTTCAACAAATGGTGTTGTAAAAAATGGAAATCCATATGCAACAAAATGAAACCGAATTCCCTCCTCTTGCCATGCACAAAAGTTAACTCAAAGTGGATCAAGGAGCTAGATATCAAATAAGAGACTCTGCATCTGATACAAGAAAAAGTTGGCTCCGATCTACATAATGTGGGGCCGGGCTCCAAATTCCTTAACAGGACACCCATAACAGAAGAGTTAATAACAAGAATCATCAAATGGGACTTACTTAAACTGAAAAGTTTTTTCTCAGCAGGATAAAAAATGAGAGAGGTAAATAGGGAGCCTAAATTATGGGAACAAATTTTTACTCCTTACACTTTAGATAGAGCCCTAATATCCAGAGTATACCAAGAACTCAAAAAATTAGACAATAAGATGATAAATAACCCAATCAAAAAATGGGCCATGGACCTGAACCGACACTACTCAGAGGAGGACATACAATCAATCAGTAAGTAAATGAAAAAATGCTCACCATCTCTAGCAGTCAGAGAAATGCAAATTAAAATCACCCTAAGAAACCATCCTACTCTAGTAAGATTGGCAGCCATTATGAAGTCAAACAACAAGTGCTGGCGAGGATGTGGAGAATAGGGTACTCTTGTACATTGCTGGTGGGACTGCAAACTGTTGTGGCAAATTTGAAAAGCAGTATAGAGAATCCTGGGAAAGCTGGGAATGGAACCACCATTTGACCCAGCTATTGCCCTTCTCAGACTATTCCCTGAAGACCTTAAAAGAGCATATTACAGGGATACTGCCACATTGATGTTCATAGCAGCACCAGTCAAAATTGCTAGACTGTGGAACCAACCCAGATGCCCTTCAGAAGATGAATGGATAAAAAAATGTGGCATTTATACACCATTGAGTATTACGCATCATTAAAAAATGACAAAATCATTGAATTTGCAGGGAAATGGATGGCACTAGAGCAGATTATGCTTAGTGAAGCTAGCCAAACCCTAAAAAACAAATAAAAATGTCTTCTTTGATATAATGAGAGCAACTAATAAAAGAGCAGGGAGGAAGAGCAGGAAGAAAAGATCAACATTAAACAGAGACATGAGGTGGGGGTCGGAAAGAGAGAGATAAAGGAAATTGCATGGTAATGGAGGGAGACCCTCATTGTTACACAAAATTACATATAAGAGTTGTGAGGGGAATGGGAAAATTAACAAAGATATAAATGTATTACAGTGGATGGGGTAGAGAGAGAAGATGGGAGGGGAGTGGGGATACTAGAGGATAGAAAATGTAGCAGAATACAACAGTTACTAATAGGGCATTATAAAAATGCAGATGTGTAACACATATGATTCTGCAATCCGTATTTGGGATAAAAATGGGAGTTCATAACCCACTTGAATCTAATATATGAAATATAATATGTCAAGAGCTTTGTAATGTTTTGAACACCCAATTAAAAAAATAAAAAATAATATGAAATAAAATAATTGAAAAAAAAAACACATGGAGAAATATTTCACTCTCTTCCAGAACAATGCCTTGACATTACCCTCGCCCCAAGTAATACATCATTATAGGAGAAGAGTTAGAAAATCTGGGAATACATAGCTGGAATTTAATATGCTCAAAAGTTCACAACATTGGAGGTGGTAGAGTAGTTTACTAAAGTAAGGGACCGGGTAAACACTCCACAAATATGGAGCTCTGCTGGCCTAAAGACTTCTTCAGAAACTGCCACTGAGGTTGGGCACTTGAAATATATGTTGTTGTCAGGAGCTTTAGATTCCTTTGTAATGAGAGCATCAAAGCTGGGTCTGCATCTATGTGACCTGGAGGACATGGTTTCTTATGTTCCAATGAACATGAGTCAGCAGTGCTGAATTCAATCTTTGTAGGTAAACTGTGGTCACTGGGGGCTAAGTGTCTCCCCGTGTGGACTGGGAAGCCATTTGGTCATCCTCCACATTTTGTGGTGTTTCTTGCTGCTGCACTGGTAGTTTGGTATTTGCTTCACAAAATACAAGGAGTCCACCTGGGACAAAGTGTTGGAGGGAGTTTCTCACGTGTGGTGGGTCAGGGTCTGCAGAAGAATGCTCCCACCAAGGTTCTATCCCAAATAGCTTGCCTCTTGACCATAGCAACGTGATTCTGAACATTGCCCTAAAACCTCTACAAATAAAAATACGCCTTTACATATAAGGGTCTGCTCGCTGCACCATGTCAGTCACAAGCAATTTGGAAGCCAATGGAAAATCCACATGGCTCCACCACAGATGATTTATCACACACCTGCCGACTGCAGCTCTATGCCCACTACTCAGCAGGCTCCAAATTACTGGCATCTCTGCTCTACACCATTTTCTGGAAACCCAGTCCATCAGGCACTGTCTGGTATATTCATAGTCAGCAACAGGATATCCAAAGGTTCTCCAGTGCCACCTGGTCATGGAAATTTAAAAAAATTTCACGGTATTTATCTAGCCATTTTTCAAGGATGAAGTTGAAGGCACTGTGGGTTTCACTTCATTCAGGAACCATTAAATGGTGAGGATGCTCATTTCAATGAAAGCTCTGGAGAACTCTCATAAGCATGGCTTCCTAAAGAGTGGCCAATGATCACATGATACTAGGCACATTGAGGTCTACAATGTGAGGTCCATGTGTGTTTTGACTCTCAACTATGGCTGCCAAGTCTTTCAGAATAATATTATGTGATACCCTGGCTGAGATTCCAAGTGCTCTGTGCAAAGCCAACCTGGGCCTAGATCTCAGTTTCCAAGGGCAAATCTCATGCGTGGCCTCCTAAAATCCCAACTCAATTCATGGCAATACTTCTCTGAGGTCAGTACCTCAACTCAGTATCTAAGGGGAATCACACCAGAGTTCAAGCCCAGGTGGACCCAGTCGTCACTTCCAATCACCACCCAAATGACCACAATTAAAACCAAAACACTCCCACATGACCCACATTTTCTTCCATATAGACACTCATCATAACTTCTGGCTGGAGGTTTCCATAAGGGGCTCCGCCCAAGCCAGTGTCAAAAATAAGCTCCCGTGCCCCTTAATTTGACTAAACTGAGGGTGGCTGTACACACTTCCTGTGAACAAGATGTGATCAAATAGGCCTGCCATTAATACTGCTCCGCTTCTCCAATTTGAGGACTACTGACTGTGGGTTTTAGATTCTTTATGTGAACTGGAGTCATGATAAAACCCAAGCACCTATGGGATAGAATCTGCAGGGCTTTGAGGAACTCATTTGAGACAAAGGATCCCTATTCTCACTTGATGAAGGTCACGAACCTTACAGAGGAAGACGAGAGACTTCATCCACAATGACTGCTCTTTTTGCCACTTTGGTTTTGGATGTACACATGGAATCTTTCTTTAGATCCATCAGGTGATGAGAAACTAAGCAACAGCCTCACACAGGGCCAATGGTCTGAATGAGACACATCTTTTTCAAAGCAATTAAGCAAAGAGCCACAGGTGATGCCCATTCATTTCCATTTGAAAACTGTTTTCTTCAGGCTTCACAAAGGGGTGGCCTAAGGCAAAGACCTTCCTGACATTTAGGGCAACAGAACAATAGGTAACCAAAAGGCCCAAAGCAGGGTTTCTCCACTGAGTCTTTAATGGTCATAGTGATTTCTGAGTTTTCTGTGATGCTCGCCATTCCCTTCAGCTATCCAGTACATGGCCATGTGACAGAGCTTGGAGGTGGTATATATCTTGCACAAAAAACCATGAGCCTATTCTAGAGAGTGGCCAGAATTCAGGAAGAAAAGTGGAACTTAGGAAGATAGCAGGTGTAGCCAATTGATAAGGCAAGCCGCAGTCCATTCATAAATTGTGCAGGATGAATTCTGGGAAGCTTTCTACTAAACAGGACATATCCATTGATCCAATATCTTTTCTAATGTCTACAACCATAGATAACAGTGGGATACACAGACATAGAAACACTCGCCTTGCCAAACGACTTACTAGAAACAGTTCACTCCAAACCAAACAAACCGACTTCCCTGCCTATTTTCAGAACATGAGACAAAACCACAAAACCACAACCAAACCTACAAAGGCACCTCCTTCTGCCAAGTAGGTCTTTGACTATCTTGAGTGTCCTCTGACTTATGGGCCATACTATGTTCCCCCGAAATGTCCACTCCTGTCTCAGATTTGGACTCCATGGCCAACTCTATTTAATTGTCAGGAGCCAGCTGTGAGCCACTACCTGTTTTCTCAGGAAAGGCCCCTCTTCAGAGATTTCCTGCCATTTGGCCATCCTCACATGAGTAGGTACCAAGAAAGACTGACTCTGTCCTTGGTAAATCTAAACAAATGAGACCACTCGGACTGGAACTGGCCCTGGCTTTTTTGCCTGAATTCCTGGATCCCAAGATCAGAGAGTTCCATCACCAAGGAAGTGAGGTGAGGTCACTTCTTTCAGAAATTGAAAAATCTGTGGAAAGCAACCCTGGGCCTAGATCTCAGTTCCAAGGGTGACTCTTATGCGTGGCCTCCTAAAATCCCAACAAAATTCAATGCAATACTTCTCTAAGGTCAGTTCCACAACTCAGTCTCTAAGGGGAATCACACCAGAGTTCAAGCCCAGGTGGACCCAGTCATTTCTTCCAACCGCCACACAAATGACCAAAATTAAAACGAAAAGACTCCCACATGGCCCTCATCTTCTTACATATTGTCATTCATCATAATGTCTGGCTGAAGATTTTCATGAGGGGCGAAGCCCAAGAAAGTGTCCAAAATAAGCTCACTTGCCCCTCATTTGCCTAAAGTCAGGGTGGCCTGGACACCCTTCCTGTGAACCAGGAGTGATCAAATAAGCCTGTCATTAATAATGCTCTGTTTCTCCAATTTGAGGTCTACTAATTTTCAGGTATATATTCTTTGTGATTTGGAGTCATGCGAAAACCAAACACCTCTGCAGGGCTTTGAGGAACTCTTTTGACCCAAAGAATCCATTTTCTCACTTGACAGAGGTCAGGAACCTAACAGAGGAAGGCAAGAGACTTCATCCACAATGACTGATCTTTTTGCCATTATGGTTTTTGATGCACACATGGGATCATTCTTTAGATCCATCAGGTGCTGAGAATGTAAGACACAGCCACACACAGGCCAAGAGGCTAATTCAGCCACATCCCTTTCCAAAGCAATTAAGCAAAGAGCCACAGGTGATGCCCATTTATTTCCATTTGAAAACTCTTTCTTCAGGCTTCACAAAGGGGTGGCCTGAGACCAAGTCTTTCCTGACATTCAGTGCAACAGAACAATAGGTAAGCAAAAGGCCCAAAGCGGGGTTTTTCCACTGAGACATTTCTGTTCACACTGATATCTGAGTTTTCTGAAAGGCTGGCCATTCTCTTCTGCTATCCAGTACATGGCCATGTCAAAGAGCTTGTAGTGGTGCATATCTTGGACACAAAACCATGAGCCTATTCTGGAGAGTGGCCAGAATACAGGAAGAAAACAGGAACTTAGGAAGATAGAATGTGTTGCCTCTCGATAAGACAAGCTGCAGTCCATTCATAAATTGGGCAGGATGAATTATGGGAAGATTTATAGTAGACTGAACGCATCCATTAATGCATTCTCTTTTCTAATGTCTACAACAATGGACACAGTGGGATACACAGACATAGAAACACTCGCCTGGTCAAACGACTTACTAAAAACAATCCACTCCAAACCAAACAAACCAACTTTCCTACCTGTTCTCAGAACATGGCCTGACCTCTCTCAGATCTGGTTTCCTTGTCCAACTCTGTGAAGTTGTCAAGAAAAAGGGGTGAGCCACTACCTGCTTCTTCTGGAAAGGTCCCTCTTCAGAGCTCTCCTGGCATTTGGCCATCCTCACATCGGTAGGTACCAAGAAAGACTGACTCTGTCCTTGGTAAATCCAAACAAGTGAGTCCACTGGGACTGGGGCTGCCTCGGGGTGCCTGGATTCTTGGATACAAAGTTCAGAGAGTTCCATCACCAAGGAAATGAGGTATATCACTTTCTTTGGAACTGAATGAGGTCACTGCCTTGGCAACCACTTTGTCCTAACAGTTGCTTCCAAGTGTCCCATGAGATGGAGGCTGCCCCTACTTCCTGTGACACTTTCACAAGGTAGAATGGTATGTCACCCATAGTCACCCAGCAGCAGCTCTCCACACAGGCCTGGTTTGGTCCATCTTCTCTACAATAAAAAGCGAGAGGCTGATTCAGACACATCCCTTCATCCTGACCAGGTTGTTTGCCATGGAAGATGACTTTTGCTCTCTCAGGTCCTTCATAGCTGCCTACATCTTCTCCAGGTATCATTTCTGAATGGACCTTTGAGGTTCTCAGCAGGTGGAATGTCCCCTACTTTCCTGTATTGTAAGAACGACTCTATCCCTCCTCTTCTGTAAAATGAGATTGAGGAAACAGTGTATGTTTAGGCTTAATAACAGGTTCGATTTGGGTTAGCAATCATTCTGTGTGATAAATAATGGTATTGGGAACCTGCGATATTTACAAGAATATCGAGGTGAAATATAAGTATGAAAACAGAAATCTAGGTATGATTTGAAGCCCAGAAGGGCATTGGGCCCTTAATTGGGATACTTAGTTTTGAATTATATTCTGCAAAGATGTCTCAGACAATTTGATATACAATGGCATAGGACCTTGTACCTTGGATGTTTGAATGTAGAAGAGAACATCCAATCCAAAGGGATAGTCAGTAGAATTAGGAAGATAGTCGGTAGGTTTAGGAAGAAGAGTGAGTGTAGGATTGGGACTAAAAATTCTTTAGCTATAGGGTTTCGGATAGAGAGTGAATGTAAATGTCAGCACATATGAAGAGTCAGTCACTATGATGAAATTGGGAAAATATGTAGAAAAGCAGATATCAATAGAGACATTATGAAATCAGGCAAAGTATTAAGTGAGTGATAGGAGTAGACATTTTCACCAGGGTTGAGTTTGAATATATAATCTTAGGAAGAAACAAATATGTAGTAACCAATAGGATTGACATTTGAGAGCATTAGGCAACCTGGACAAGGATGTTTTTAGTAATCCATGATCGCTTTCCATTTAGTCTTTGGTACAATCATAAGTGTGACCTTTACATTTTTTGTCCAGAATATTACTGTGATAAAATCTATATGTAGATCAGGTGACATGAGTATTTCTACTACCATTTCTGGGAGCAATATACTGAAGACGTAAAATTTGTATTGGGGGTACAAAGAGGTGTACCCTGTGTCCATGAATATAGAGATTAAGTATGAATACACCATACTGTGAATAAATAATATAACTGGTTCCAACTTTAAATAATGGATTGAATTGATATCTGAAAATATACAATAAATCTTATATTGATATATATTCATTCATTCCAACCAGTTATACATCTAATGGTAATATTAGTGTTTTGATTTATCATGAAGAGTGTGTGAAGTTTGCTTCAAAAGTGATTATGGAAATCGAAAATAATGTGTTCGGAAAGAATTCTCATGCAAAGACCAGTCAAGAAATATGGAGGAATACATGTGTTTTGAAGCAGGAAGTGATTGAAAGTGAAACAAATGCCTATAAATTTGCTAAATTTTTTATGAAATATATATCCTATGATGTGCATAAACTGATGAAATTGTAATGTACCAGTTTTGAATAAAAATTAACGTAAAAATACACATCATGTCCCATTGGAATCTACTTGCATTGATGTTAAACTTGGTCAGTTACTGTAGAAATGTTAGGATTCGCGTGCCTCATTCACCGAAGTTAGTTTTCTTTTTTTTTTTTAATTTTTTATGGTTGTTCTAAACATTATTTATTTCTTGATATATCATATTTCACACTTTGATTCAAGTGGGTTATGAACTCCCATTTTTACCCCGTATACAGATTGCAGAATCACATCAGTTACACATCAATTGATTGACACATTGCCATACTAGTGTCTATTGTATTCTGCTGCCTTTCCTATCCTCTACTATCCCTCCTCCCCTCCGCTCTCTTCCCCTCTCCTCTCTCTACGCCCTCTACTGTAATAAATTTCTCCCTTTTGTATTATTTTTCCCTTTCCCCTCACATCCTCTTTTCTGTAGTTTTGTATAACCCTGAGGGTCTACTTCCATTTCCATGCAATTTCCCTTCTCTCTCCCTTTCTCTCCCACCTCTCATCCCTATTTAATATTAATCTTCTTCTCATGCTCTTCATCCCTACTCTGTTCTTAGTTACTCTCCTTTTATCAAAGAAGGCATTTGGCATTTGTTTTTTAGGGATTGGCTAGCTTCACTTTGCATAATCTGCTCTAATGCCATCTATTTTCCTGCAAATTCTATGATTTTGTCATTTTTTAAAGCAGAGTAATACTCCATTGTGTATAAGTGCCACATTTTTTTATCCATTCTTCTATTGAACAGCATCTAGGTTGGTTCCACAGTCTTGCTATTGTGAATTGTGCTGCTATGAACATCAATGTAGCAGTGTCCCTGTAGCATGCTCTTTTAGGGTCTTTAGGGAATAGACCGAGAAGAGGAATAGCTGGGTCAAATGGTAGTTCCATTCACAGCTTTCCAAGAAATCTCCATAATGCTTTCCAAATTGGCTCTACCAATTAGCAGTGCCTCCAATAATGTACAAGTGTACCTGTTTCTCCACATCCTCACCAGCACTTGTTGTTGTTTGACTTCATAATGGCTGCCAATCTTACTGGAATGAGATGGTATCTTAGGGTGGTTTTGATTTGCATTTCTCTGACTGCTGGGGATGGTGAGCATTTTTTCATGTACTTGTTTTTTGATTGTATGTACTTCTCTGAGAAGTGTCTGTTCTGGTTCTTGGCCCATTTGTTTATTGGGTTATTTGTTATCTCATTGTCTATTTTTTTGAGTTCTTTGTATACTCTGAATATTAGGGCTCTATCTGAAGTGTGAGGAGTAAAGATTTGTTCCCAGGATTTAGGCTCCCTATTTACCTCTCTTATTGTTCCTTTTGCTGATAAAAAACTTTTTAGTTTGAGTAAGTCCCATTTGTTGATTCTAGTTATTAACTCTTGTGCTATGGGTGTCCTATTCAGGAATTTGGAGCCCGACCCCACAGTATGTAAATCGTAGCCAACTTTTTCTTCTATCAGACGCCATGTCTCTGATTTGATATCAAGCTCCTTGATCCATTTTGAGTTAACTTTTGTGCATGGCGAGAGAAAGGGATTCAGTTTCATTTTGTTACATATGGATTCCAAGTTTTCCCAGCACCATTTTTTGCAGATGCTATTTTCCTTCATTGCATGCTTTTATCCCCTCCATCAAATATAAGATAGTTGTAGTTTCCTGGCTTGGTTTCTGTGTCCTCTATTCTGAACCATTGGTCCACCCGCCTGTTTTGGTACCAGTACCATGGTATTTTTGTTACTATTTTTCTGTAGTATAGTTTGAAGTCTGGTATCGCTATGCCGCCTGATTCACACTTCCTGCTTAGTGTTGTTTTTGTTATTCTGTGTCTTTTATTTTTCCATATGAATTTCATGATTGCTTTCTCTATTTCTAGAAAAAATTCCGTTTGGATTTTGATTGGCATTGCATTAAACCTATTGAGAACTTTTGGTAATATCACCATTTTGATGATATTAGTTCTGCCTATCCATGAACAGGATATATTTTTACATCTTCTAAGATCTTCTTCTATTTCTCTCTTTAGGGTTCTGTAGTTTTCATTGTATAAGACTTTCACATCTTTTGTTAGGTTGATTCCTAATTATTATTATTTTTTTTTAGGATATTGTGTATGGAGTGGTTGTCCTCATTTCTATTTCAGAGGATTTGTCGCTGATATGCAGGAATGCCTTTGATTTATGCATGTTGATTTTATATCCTGCCACTTTGTTGAATTCATTTATTAGCTCTATTAGTTTCTTTGTAGACCCTTTTGGGACTGCTAGACATAGAATCATGTGATCTGATAATTTAAGTTCTTCTTTTCCAATTTTTACGCCTTTTATTTCTTTCGTCTGTCTAAATGCTCTGGCTAGTGTTTCGAGAACAATGTTGAACAGAAGTGGTGAGAGAGGGCATCCCTGTCTTGTTCCAGATTTTAGAGAGAATATCTTCAATTTTTCTCCATTCAGAATGATGCTAGCCTGAGGCTTAGCATAGATTGATTTTACAATATTGAGGTATGTTCCTCTTATCACTAGTTTTTCTAGAGTGTTGAACATAACAGAATGCTGTACTTTATTGAATGCTTTTTTTGCATCTACCGAGATGATCATATGGTTCTTATTTTTAAGTCTATTGATGTGGTGAATAACATTTATTGATTTCCGTATATTGAACCAGCCTTGCATCACACGGATGAATCCTACTTGATCAGGATTCACAATTTTTTTGATATGTTTTTGTATCCAATTCGCCAGAATTTTATTGAGGATTTTTTCATGTAGGTTCATTAGAGATATTGGTCTGTAGTTTTCTTTCTTTGAAGTGTCTTTGTCTGGTGTAAGAATCAGGGTGATCTTGGCCTCGTAGAATGAATTTGGAAGATCTCCCTCTTTTTCAATTTCCTGAAACACCTTGAAAAATATTGGTATTTGTTCCTCTTTAAAGGTTTTGTTAAACTCTGCTGTATACCCATACGGTCCTGGGCTTTTCTAAGTTGGTAGTGGATTGATGGTTTCTTCTATTTCCTCAATTGATATTGGTCTGTTTATGTTGTCTATATCCTCCTGACTCAATATGGGCAGATCATATGACTTAAGAAATTTATCGATGCCTTCACTGTCTTCTATTTGTTTGGAGTATAAGGATTAAAAATAATTTCTGATTATCTTCTGTATTTCAGAAATATCTGTTGTGATATTTTCTTTTTTAATCCCTTATGCTAGTAATTTGAGTTCTCTCTTCTTCTCTTTCATAGCATAGCTAAGGGTCTGTCAATTTTATTTATTTTTTCAAAGAACCAACTTCTACTTTTGTCAAGTTTTTTCAATTGTTTCTTTTGTTTCAATTACATTAATTTCAGCTTTGATTTTAATTATTTCTTGCCTTCTACTTCTTTTGCTGTTTCTTTCGTCTTCTTTTTCTAGGATTTTGAGATGAAGTATGAGATCATTTATTTGTTGGTTGTTTCTTTTTTTAAGGAATGAACTCCAAGCAATGAATTTTCATGTTAGAACTGCTTTCAATGTGTCCCATAGATTCCGATATGTTGTGTCTGTGTTTTCATTTATCTCTAAGAATTTTTAAATTTCCTCCTTGATGTCTTCTATAACCCATTGATCATTCAGTAACCTATTGTTCATTCTCCAAGTGATGCATGATTTTTCCTTCCTTCTTTTATCATTGATTTTTAGTTTCATTTCATTATGATCAGATAATATGCATGGTATTATCTGTACTCCTTTATATTGTCTAAGAGTTGCCCTGTGACATAATATATGATCATTTTTTAGAAGGATACATGTGCTGCTGAGAAAAAAGGTAACTGTTTGATGTTGGGTGTTATATTCTACATATCTCAAATAAGTCTAGGTTATTAATTGTGTTATTGAGTTCTATAGTTTCCTTATTCCATATTCCTTGTTTGGAAGATCTGTCCAGTGGTGAGAGAGGTGTGTTCATGTCTCCCATGATTACTGTATTGTGGTGTATTAGACTCTTGAACTTGAGAAGAGTTTGTTTGATGAACATAGCTGCACCATTGTTTGGGGCATATATATTAATGATTGCTGTCTCTTGTTGGTGTATGGTTCCCTTGAGCAGTATGTAGTGTCTCTCTTTATCCCTTTTGATTAACTTTGGCTCAAAATCTATTTTATTTGATATGAGTATGGACTCTCCTGCTTGTTTCCGAAGTCCATATGAGTGATATGATTTTTCCCAAACGTTCACCGTCAGTCTATGTATGCATTTTCCTATCAAATGCATCTCCTGTAGGCAGCATATTGTTGGGTCTTGTTTTTTGTTCAATTCTACTAGCCAGTGTGTCTTCATTGGTGAGTTTAAGCCCTTAACATTTAGGGTTATTATTGAGATATGGGTTGTTCTTCCAGCCATATTTGTTTATTTATGTTACTAAACATGGTTTGTTTTCCTCTTTGATTATTTTCCCCCCTTTAATGTCCTACCTCCCACTGTTGGTTTTCATTGTTATTTTCCATTTCCTCTTCCTGCAATGTTTTGCCGAGGATGTTTTGAAGAGATGGTTTTCTAGCTGCAAATTCTTTTCACTTTTCTTTATCGAGGAAGGTTTTAATTTTATCTTCCATACTGAAGCTTAATTTCGCTAGATACACAATTCTTGGTTGGAACCCATTTTCTTTCAGTGTTTGAAATATGTTATTCCAGGATCTTCTAGCTTTCAGAGTCTGTGTTGAAAGATCAGCTGTTATCCTGATTGGTTTACCCTTAAACGTAATCTGCTTTCTTTCTCTTGTAGCTTTTAAAATTCTCTCTTTTTTCTGTTTGTTGGGCATCTTCATTATAATGTGTCTAGTTGTGGCTCTCTTATGATTTTGCACATTCGGCGTTCTGTAGCCTTCTAGGACTTGGGATTCTGTTTTATTTATCAAGTCTGCGAAGTTTTCTCGTATTATTTCATTGAATAGGTTGCTCACTCCTTTGGTTTGGACCTCTATACCTTCCTGTATCCCAATGACTGTTAAGTTTGGCCTCTTTATGTTATCCCATATTTCTTGGATATTCTGCTCGTGGTTTCTTAACAGTCTTACTGAGTGGTCTATGTTCTTTTCAAGTTGAAATACTTTGTCTTCATTGTCTGATGTTCTATGTTCTAAGTGTTCTACTCTCCTGGTAGTATTCTCAATTGAGTTTTTAAGTTGGATTATTCCTTCCTGCAATTCTAGGATTTCTGTTTGTTTGTTTTTACAACCTCTATCTCCCTATATATTTGATCTTTTGCTTATTGAATTTGTTTATGTAATTCATTGTCGAAGTGATCTTTAATTGTCTGATTTTGTTGTCTAATGTCCTCCTTGAGACTCCAGATCATCTAAAGCATGAGTATCCTGAATTCTTTATCTGACATTCCATCTGATGCAGCTATTACCTCTTCTAAAGTTGTGTTGACCTGCATTGCTTGTGGTCCTTTCTTTCCTTGTCTTTTCATACTGCTCGCGTTTCTCTCTGCTTGTTGAAACTGTTTTGTTTTGGGCAGTGGCTCTGCTCTGCCCCTATTCCTATTGGGGTGACCTAACAACCACGCTGGTGGGCCGCTGGGCTTGTACTGGCTCTGCTTTGCCACTACTCCAATAGGGGTGCCGTGTCTACAACACCAGAGGGTCGTTGGGCCTGTTCTGGGCATAGGCGGTGGCTCTGCTCTGCCCCTACTCCAATTGGGGTGACGTGACTACCACGCCTGCTGGTTGATGGGCCTGTTCCGGGCACGGGCGGCAGCTCTGCTCTGTCACTACTCCAATTGGGATGACATGACTACCACGCCTGCAGGTCGCTGGGCCTGTGCCGGGCATGGGCGGCGGCTCAGCTCTGCCCCTCTGGCTTGAAGACAAAGTGAGAGAGACTCGGGTGTTTGTGACTCACTTTTTTTTACCAGGAGACCAACTGTTTCTGTCACTGCTGGTATCGATGAAGTTATCTCCTCCACCACTTTGTGATGACATCAGATCTCTAACATGTTGGTATCCCATGTGAATGGCAGCATTTCGTTCCCTTTGCCGGATGACCAAAGCAATGGGTGAGTCCTGACCAGCCCTCACAAGCCCCGTCTCAATCCTGTTGCCACTGCCTATGAAGGCTAGGTAGGTATTTACCTCCACAGTATTCAGCAAGACCTAGACCGAGAAGGAGTTTCCGCGGGTTCTTTAGCCCTGGGCCTGATCAGTTCCAGGAGCCAGAATTCGGCCGCTCTGGGCTTGGTGTATGTTCTGATAGGAACAGGCCTGAGTAATTTGTCTCCGAGACACAGGCGAATGGCAGCCTGAGATTACCTGTTCTATAGGTGAATGAGCTGCTATGAGTTGAAAACAGGAATGGTGACGTCAGCTCTCCAAGATGGTGGCCCCTGGCTTCCTCTGTGGTCTGACTGGTGTGGAAAACCGAATTGGACCGCGTCCTTCCCCGGTCTCAAACCCAGAATTCAGCAATGAGCACAGTGATTGTACAGCTGGCAGGAGCCCACAGAATCCGCACCACTGAATATTTGTGTTGCTATCTCATTGTTTGCCATCATGCGCCACAGACTCTAGCCGCAGGGCGATTTGCTGAATAAGCAGCATGACGCTCCATGCGGACAAATCACTCACGTTTGAGCCCTGTAGCTAATCCTCATGAGATGGAAATACTTCCACTAGGTTTTGGAGCACCCAAATTTTGCTGGAAATTCGTCATTCTCTTGCACAGTGATGCTGTATATGGGGTTGATGCACTCCTTTCGCTGCCATCATATGATCCCCTGAAGTTAGTTTTCAGTACTGGAAACGAATATGTATTTCAGGTGGATGAATATTTCTGAGAATAAACTTGTGAAAAGTTGATTATAAATCCACATACATAAATATGAATGAATTTAGGGAGTGTAAAATAAGACAAATACATTTCATATTTTGAAAAATCTGGAGAGTGAATACATATATATATATATATATATATATATATATATATATAGATACACACACAGAGAGAGACATTAAAAAGTAGCATTATGTATGCCAATTGAAATTCACCATGAAATATATATCATCCACAGATCCAAAAATACTCATTTTCCTGAACATCAATTTATGTTGTTCAACTAGAAAGCTGACCCATATGTTGAATTTTCAGTTCCAACAGCGTTTAGTAGGAGTGATCTTTTCTTACAGTTTGTATCTGCCAAGTCAGCCACCTCACAAAATGTATGTGTGATACCAGGTAGAATTCAATATGTGCATAAAAAAATACATGTGCTGAATAGACTACAGAGAAAGGGAGACAGTTATTCACATATTTGTTAACTTTTAAAACACATAAAGAACTGTTTCAATTAAAATTTGCTAGATTTATAGCACCTACCATTTATCATAGAAAAGGCAAGTCCAACTATACACCATGCCTCCTGTGAACCTCTTGTATTTCTATTTTGTTTGGGTTATTTTTCTCCATCATATTAAGATTAGAAGTAAAAGTCTAGAAGGGAATTTGTTAGTGTCAGGGATTCAGTATTTCGAATGGAAAATTGGAAAATGTATCCAATGTGTATGCAAATATGTGCTACACAAAAATCTTCCCACTCTCATTCAGAACAATGCCTTGGCATTACCTTCGCCCCATGTAAGACACAATTAGAGGAGAAGAGTTAGAAAATCTGTGAATACATACCTGTTATAGAAAATGCTCAGGAGTTCACAAATTTGGAGGTGGTAGAGGAGTTTCCAAAAGTAAGGGACAGGGTAAACACTCCACAAACATGAAGCTCTGCTGGCCTAACATCTGGAGAAACTACCTCTGAGGGTGAGCACTTGAAATATATTTTGTTGTCAGGAGCATTAGCTTCCTTTGTAGTGAGACCATCAAAGCTGGGTCTGCATCTATGTGACATGGATGACATGGTTTCTTATTTTCTGATGAACATGAGGCAGCAGTGCTGAATTTTCTCTTTGTAGGTAAACTGTGGCCACTGAGGGCAAGTGTCTCCTCATCTGGACTGTGAAGCCATTTGGTCATCCTCCACTCTTTGTGGTGTTTTTTGCTGTTGCACTAGGAGTGTGGTATTTGCTTCATGAAATAAAAAGAGTTCAACTGGGACACAGTGCTGTAGGGAGTTCTTTCAGTTCTGGTGGGTTGGGTTCTGTTGGAGAATGCACCAACCAGGCTTCTATCCCACATAGCTTGCAACATTGACCATAGCAACCTGATTCTGAACATTGCCCTGAAACCTCTCCATATAACAAGATTCTTTTACATATAAGGGTCTACTGGCTGCAAAATGTCAGTCACAAGTTATTTGGACACCAATGGCAGATAAACATGGCCACACCAGAGATATTTTATCACACACCTGCCCACCACGGCTCTAGGAACACTACTCAGCAGGTTCCAACTTACTTTCATCTCTGTTATACACCATTTTCATGAAACCCAGTCAATAAAGGCAATGTCTTGTATTCTCATGATCAGCTAGAGGACATCCAAAGGTTCTCCTGTGACACCTAGTCTTGGGAATTTCAAAAATTTCATGGTATTCATCTAGCCATTATTCAAGGAAGAAGTTGCAGGCACTGTGGGTTTCAATTCATTCATTAACCATTAAATGTTGAGTAAGCTCATTTCAATGAAAGCTCTGGAGAACTCTCAGAGGCAAGGCTTCCCAAAGGGTGGCCAAAAGGTCACATGAAGCCAGGCCCATTGAGGTCTACAATGTGAGGTCCATGTGTGTTTTCACTCTCAACTATGACTGCCAAGTCTTTCAGAATAAAATCATGTGATATCCTGGCTGAGATTCCCTTTGCTCTGTGGAAAGCCAACTTGGGCGTAGATCTCACTTTCCAAGGGCGACTCTCATGCATGGCCTTCTAAAAGCCCAACACAATCCATGGCAATACTTCTCTGAGGTCAATTCCAGAACTCAGTCTCTATGTTGAATCACACAAGAGTTCAAGCCCAGGTGTACCCAGTCATCTCTTCCTACCGCCATACAAATGTTCACAGTTAAAACCAAAACACCCCAACATGGCCCTCATCTTCTTCCATGTAGACACTCATCATAACCTCTGGCTGGAGGTTTCCATAAGGTACACAGCCCACGTCCGTGTCCAAAATAAACTCCCTTGCCCCTCATTTGCCTAACATCAGGGTTGCCTGGACTGCCTTCCTGTGAAACAGAAGTGAAAAAATAGGCCTGGCGTTAATACTGCTCTACTTCTCCAACTTGAGGCCTACTGAGTGTGGGGTTTAGATTCTTTATGTAAATTCATATTTTTTGTTGTTGTACTTTAACTTTTTAATATGTTTTCATTTTTTAAATATTTTTATTTTATTATTATTATTATTTTAAACTTTAATTTACATCTTTTAAATGATCATTATTTTTAAATTTTTTTCTTTCTTTCTTTCTTTTCTATTTTTTCTTTTGTCTTATCATTTCTTTTCAATTTTCTGATTTCCCCATCCTCAAATTCTACCTGCCTACTCTCATTCTCTTTAGTGACTTCTTCCCTTTCCTTCTAATATCTTTTCTTCCAAGCATCAAATAAATTTATAAGAGTAAGCAGTAACTCAACAGTCAAACAGAGCAAGAAGTAACATGAGCAGCACAAAAAATCAAGGAAGAAAATAAGTACAAACAACGAAGGACAGCCAAAATATTCAGGAGGACCTATAGTCATCAGAAAAATGGTCATATAAAGAACTCAAGGAATACCTTAGACAGATGGAATTGAAACTTAAAGAGGATACGAGACAGCAAATCCAAACAGTGAAAGAACACATTGAAAATGAATTACATAAACAGATAAAAGAAGAAGTTATGCATCTTTATCAGGAGATAGAGATTATAAAAAAATCAAACAATAATTCTAGAAATGAAGGAAACGATAAACCAAATTAAAAAGTCAATTGAGAGTATCACTAACACTGTGGAGCAAGTAGAAGACAGAATGTCAGATAATGAAGACAAAATATATCATCTTGAAATGAATCTAGCCAACACAGAAAGGCTGGTAAAAAATCATGAGTAAAACATCCAAGAGATATGGGATAACATAAAAAAAAAATTAATGAGTCATCTGGATAGGTACACAGATTCAAACCAAGGGAATTAGTAATCTATTGAATGAAATAATTACAGAAATATTTCCAGAAATACAAAGTAAATGGATATACAAATTGGACATGCTTACAGGACACGGAGCACACAAAATCACAGTAGACCAACACCAAGACACATTGTTATGAAGATATCCAATATACAAAACAAAGAGAAAATATTAAAAGCTCTAAGAGAAAGGAGGCAGATTACATTAAGGGGTAGACCAATAAGGTTGAGAATGGATTTTTCATCACAGTCGCTGAAAGCGAGAAGATCCTGGAAAGACGTATTTCAAACACTGAAAGACAATGAATGCCAACCAAGAATTCTGTATCCAGCAAAATTAAGCTGCAGGTATGACGATGAAATAAAAATATTTCATGATAAACAAAAGGTAAAAGAATTTGTAGCCAGAAAACCAGCATTGCAAAGCATCTTGAGCAAAACAATACACGAAGAAGAAATGAAAATCAACAACCAAAACCATCAGTGGGAAGTGCCTCAGTAATGACTGAGGGTGGGGGAAAAGCTAATCATGGAGAAACAAACTAAATTAAAAAAAAAAGATGAATCATCAATCATGAGCGGCAGTACAAACCATATATCAATAGTGACTCTAAATGTTAATGGCTTAAACTCTCCAATAACGCGACATAGGCTGGTAACTTGGATTAAAAATGAATCCAACAATATGTTGCCTCCAGGAGACACATCTGAATGGAAAAGACATACACAGGCTGAAGGTGCAAGTTTTGGAAAAAATATACATGCAACGCTCCCCATAAGCAAGCAGGGGTGGCCATGCTCATATCGAATAAAATCGACTTCAAGAATAATTTAATCAAAAGGGATAAGAAAGGACATTATATACTGTTAAAAGGAACCATTCATCAACAAGACATAAAAATTATCAATATTTATGCACCAAATAATGGTGCTGCAATGTTCAAAAAACAAATTCACCTCAAGTTCCAGAATGAAATAGACCACAACACAATAATTATGGGTGACTTCAACACACCTCTCTCACCATTGGACAGATCCTCCAAACAAAAGTGAATAAAGAAACTATAGAACTCAATATCACAATCAATAACCTAGACTTAACTGACATATATCGAATATATCAATCATCATCAAGTGGATATACTTTTTTCTCAGTAGCACGTGGATCCTTCTCAAAAATAGACCATATATTATGTCATAGGGCAACCCTCAGTAAATATACAGGGGTTGAGATAATACCATGAATTTTTTCTGATCATAATGGAATGAAACTGGAAACCAATGATAAAAAAAAGGAAGGAAAAATCCTACATCACATGGAAAATGAACAATATGTTACTGAATGATCAGTGGGTTACAGAAGATATAAAGGAGGATATCAAAAAATTCTTAGAGATACATGAAAATACAGACGCAATATATCAGAATCTATGGGACACAATGAAAGCAGTTTTAAGAGGGAAATTCATCTTCTGGAGGTCATTCCTGAAAAAAAGTAAAAAAGAACAAATAAATGAGCTCACACTTCAACTCAAAGCCCTAGAAAAGGAAGAGCAAAACAACAAAAAAATGTAGCAGAAAGCAAGAAATAATTAAAATCAGAGCAGAAATCAACGAAATTGAAACAAAAGAAACTATTGAAAAAATTAACAAAACTAAAAGGTGGTTCTTCGAAAAAATAAATATGTTCGACAGACCCTTAGGCATGCTAATGAAGAGAAGAAAAGAGAGAACTCAAATTACTAACATATGGGATGAAAAAGACAATATTACAACAGATGCTTCCGAAATACAGAAGACAATTAGAAATTATTTAGAAAACCTATATTCCAATAAAATAGAATATAGTGAAGACATCGATACATTTCTTAAGTCATATGATATTCCCAGACTGAGTCAGAAGGATACACACAATTTAAACAGACCAATGTCAATGGATGAAACAGAAGAAGCAATCAAAAGACTACAAACCAAGAAAAGCCCAGGAACGGATGGCTATACAGCGGAGTTTTACAAAACATTTAAAGAAGATTTAATACCAATACTTTTCAAGTTATTTCAGCATAGAGAAAAAGAGGGAGCTCTTCCAAATTCATTCTATGAGGCCAACATCACGCTGATTCCGAAATCAGAAAAAGACACCTCAAAGAAAGAAAACTACAGACCAATATATCTGATGAACCTACATGCAAAAATCCTCAATAAAACTCTGGTGAATCGAATACAAAGGCATATCAAAAAAATTATGCACCATGATCAAGTAGGATTCATAGCTGGGATGCAAGGATGGTTCAATATACGGAAATCAATAAATGTTATTCACCACATCAATAGACTTAAAGATAAGAACCATATGATCATCTCGATAGAAGCAAAAAAAGCATTTGACAAAGTACAGCATCCCTTTATGTTCAAAACATTAGAAAAAATAGGGATAACAGGAAGTTACCTTGACATTGTAAAAGCTATCTATGCTAAGCCTCAGGCTAGCATCATTATGAATGGAGAAAAATTGAAGGCATTTCTTCTAAAATCTGGAACAAGACAGGGATGCCCTCTCTCACCACTTCTATTCCATATAGTTCTCAAAACACTGGCCAGAGCAATTAGACATACTAAAGAAATAAAAGGCATAAAAATAGGAAAATAAGAACGCAAATTATCACTATTTTCGGGTGACATTATTCTATACATAGAAGACACAAAAAGGTGTACAAAAACTACTAGAACTAAAAAATGAATGACCTGGGACCCACCGGCAGGTCAGGCCCAGAACCCTGCAGAGGGGCACAGCTGCCCCACCCACCTGCAAGGTAGGCGATACCGTGACCACTGACAAAACAGGCCCAATGGCCGTCTGACACATCACCCCGGTTGGGGGAGGGGCAGAGCCGCCACCAGCACCTGTTAGGTAGACAGACCTGCAAACGAGAGACAGAACAGGCCTAGCGGCCAGCGGAGGTGCAGAGCCGCTGCTCACGCCTGCAAGGTAGGCGAACCTGTGACCACCGAAAGAACAGGCCCACCGAAAGTAGAGGCACAGCAGCCTGCCGGCGTAGTAGGCACATTGCCCCAATTGGAGAAGGGGCAGAACCACCGCCAAAGCCTGCGAGGGAGACTTTGCAACTATACAAGAGCAATATAAATATATAGGGGGAAAATCAATAACACAACAGTTTCACCAAGCAGAAAGAAACGCGATCAGTATGAAAAGACAAGGAAAGAAAGGACCACAAGCAATGCAGGTCAACTCAACTTTAGAAGAGGTAATATCTGCAGCAGATGGAATGTCAGATAAAGAATTCAGGATATACATGCTTCAGATTATCTGGAGTCTCAAGGAAGACATTAGACAGCATAATCAGACAATGAAAGACCACTTCGACCACTTCGAAAATGAATTACATTAACAAATACAAGAAGCAAAAGATCAATTATACAGGGAGATCAAGGTTATAAAAAACAAACAAACAGAAATCCTGGAAATGCAGGAAACAATAAACCAAATTAAAAACTCAATTGAGAATACTACCAGCAGAGTAGAACACTTAGAAGATAGAACATCAGAAAATGAAGACAAAGTATTTCAACTGGAGAAGAACATAGACAGCTCAGCAAAGCTGTTAAGAAACCATGAGCAGAACATTCAAAAAATATGGGATAACATAAAGAGACCAAACTTAAGAGTCATTGGGATACAGGAAGGTATAGAGTTCCAAACAAAAGGAATGAGCAATCTATTCAATGAAATAATATGAGAAAACTTCCCAGACTTGAAGAATGAGACAGAATCCCATATCCTAGAAGCCTACGGGACGCCGAATGTGCAAAATCATAAGAGATCCACACCTAGACACATTATAATGAAGATGC
Organism: Callospermophilus lateralis; assembly: GCF_048772815.1. Taxonomy (NCBI): domain Eukaryota; kingdom Metazoa; phylum Chordata; class Mammalia; order Rodentia; family Sciuridae; genus Callospermophilus; species Callospermophilus lateralis. The sequence continues at coordinate 163,138 of NW_027513702.1, forward strand.
CCAACATACAGAATAAGGAGAGAATTTTAAAAGCTACAAGAGAAAGGAAGCAGATTACATTTAGGGGTAAACCAATCAGGATAACAGCTGATCTTTCAACACAGACTCTGAAAGCTAGAAGATCCTGGAATAACATATTTGAAACACTGAAAGAAAATGGGTTCCAACCAAGAATTGTGTATCCAGCAAAATTAAGCTTCAGTATGGAAGATGAAATTAAAACCTTCCATGATAAACAAAAGTGAAAAGAATTTGCAGCTAGAAAACCATCTCTTCAAAACATCCTCGGCAAAACATTGCAGGAAGAGGAAATGGAAAATAACAATGAAAACCAACAGCGGGAGGGAGTACAGTAAAGAGGGGGAATAATCAAAGAGGAAAACAAACCATGTTTAGTAACATAAATAAACCAATATGACTGGAAGAACAACCCATATCTCAATAATAACCCTAAATGTTAATGGCTTAAACTCACGAATTAAGAGACACAGGCTAGTAGAATGGATCACAAAACAAGACCCAACAATATGCTGCCTTCAGGAGACGCATTTGATAGGAAAAGACATACATAGACTGAAGGTGAAAGGTTGGGAAAAATCATATCACTCTTATGGACTTCGGAAACAAGCACGAGTGTCCATACTCATATCAAATAAAATAGATTTCAAGCCAAAGTTAATCAAAAGGGATGAAGAGGGACACTACATACAGCTCAAGGGAACCATACACCAACAAGACATCACAATCATAAATATATATGCCCCAAACAATGGTGCAGCTATGTTCATCAAACAAACTCTTCTCAAGTTCAAGAGTCTAATAGACCACCATACAATAATTATGGGAGACTTCAACACACCTCTCTCACCACTGGATAGATCTTACAAAGAAAAGTTGAATAAGGAATCTATAGAACTCAATAACATAATTAATACCCTAGACTTAATTGACATATATAGAATATACCACCCAAGATCAAGCAGTTACACTTTTTTCTCAGCAGCACTTGGATCCTTCTCAAAAATAGATCATATATTATGTCACAGGGCAACTCTTAGACAATATAAAGGAGTAGAGATAATACCATGCATCTTATCTGAACATAATGAAATGAAATGGAAAATCAACGATAAAAGAAGTAAGGAAAAATCATGCATCAATTGGAGAATGAAAAATAGGTTACTGAATGATAAATGGGTTATAGAAGACATCAAGGAGGATATTAAAAAATTCTTAGAGATAAATGAAAACACAGACACAACATATCGGAATCTATGGGACACATTGAAAGCAGTTCTAAGAGGAAAATTTATTGCTTGGAGTTCATTCCTTAAAAAAAGAAAAAAACCAACAAATAAATGATCTAATACTTCAACTCAATGTCCTAGAAAAAGAAGAGCAAAACAACAACAAAAAAGTAGAAGACAAGAAATAATTAAAATCAGAGCAAAAATTAATGAAATTGAAACAAAAGAAACAATTGAAAAAATTGACAAAACTAAAAGTTGGTTCTTTGAAAAAATAAATAAAATTGACAGACCCTTAGCCACGCTAATGAAGAGAAGAAGAGAGAGAACTCAAATTACTCGCATATGGGATGAAAAAGGCAATATCACAACAGACACTTCAGAAATACAGAAGATTATCAGAAATTATTTTGAATCCTTATACTCCAATAAATTAGAAGATAGTGAAGGCATCGATAAATTTCTTAAGTCATATGATTTGCCCAGATTGAGTTAGGAGGATATTGACAACCTAAACAGACGAATATCAACTGAGGAAATAAAGAAACCATCAAAAGACTACCAACTAAGAAAAGCCCAGGACCGGATGGGTATACAGCAGAGTTTTACAAAACCTTTAAAGAGGAACTAATACCAATACTTTTCAAGCTATTTCAGGAAAATGAAAAACAGGGAGAACTTCCAAATTCATTCTATGAGTCCAACATCACCCTGATTCCTAAACCAAAGACATTCCAAAGAAAGAAAACTACAGACCAATATCTCTAATGAACCTAGATGCAAAAATGCTCAATAAACTTTTCGCGAACCGGATACAAAAACATATCAAAAAAATTGTGCACCATGATCAGGTAGGATTTATCCCTGGGATGCAAGGTTGGTTCAATATACGAAAATCAATAAATGTTATTCACCACATCAATAGGCTTAAATATAAGAACCATATGATCATCTCGATAGATGCGGAAAAAGCATTCGACAAAGTACAGCATCCCTTTATGTTCAAAACTCTGGAAAAACTAGGGATAACAGGAACATACCTCAATATTGTAAAAGAAATCTATGCTAAGCCTCAGTCTAGCATCATTCTGAATGGAGAAAAACTGAAGGCATTCCCTCTAAAATCTGGTACAAGACAGGCATGCCCTCTCTCACCACTTCTGTTCAACATAGTTCTCGAATCACTGGCCAGTGCAATTAGAAAGACAAAAGAAATTAAAGGCATAAAAATAGGAAAAGAAGAACTCAAATTATCACTATTTGCAGATGACATGATTCTATACCTAGCAGACCCAAAAAGGTCTACAAAGAAACTATTAGAGCTAATAAATGAATTCAGCAAAGTGGCAGGATATAAAATCAACACGCATAAATCAAAGGCATTCCTGTATATCAGCGACAAATCCTCTAAAATATATATGAGGACAACCACCCCATTCACAATATCCTCAGAAAAAAAAACTACTTGTGAATCAACCTAACAAAAGAGGTGTAAGACTTATACAATGAATACTACAGAACCCTAAAGAGAGAATTGAAGAAGATCTTAAAAGATGAAAAAATATACCCTGTTCATGGATAGGTAGAATTAACATCATCAAAATGGCGATATTAACAAAAGTTCTCAATAGGTTTAATGCAATGCCAATCAAAATTCCAATGGCATTTCTTGTAGAAATAGAGAAAGCAATCATGAAATTCATATGGAAAAATAAAAGACCCAGAATAGCAAAAACATTGCTAAGCAGGAAGTGTGAATCAGTCGGTATAGCTATACCAGACTTCAAACTATACTACAGAGCAATAGAAACAAAAACAGCATGGTACTGGTACCAAAACAGGCGGGTGGACCAATGGTACAGAATAGAGGACACAGAAACCAATCCACAAAACTACAACTATCTTATATTCGATAAAGGGGCTAAAAGCATGCAATGGAAGAAGGCTAGCATCTTCAACAGATGGTGTTGGGAAAACTGGAAATCCATATGCAACAAAATGAAACTGAATCCCTTTCTCTCACCATGCACAAAAGTTAACTCAAAGTGGATCAAGGAACGTGATATCAAATCAGAGACATGGCGTCTGATAGAAGAAAAAGTTGGCTATGATCTACATACTGTGGGGTCGGGATCCAAATTCCTAAATAGGACACCCATAGCACAACAGTTAATAACTAGAACCAACAAATGGGACTTACTCAAACTAAAAAGTTATTTTCTCAGCAAAAGAAACAATAAGAGAGGTAAATAGGTAGCCTACGTCTTGGGAACAAATCTTTACTCCTCACACTTCAGACAGAGCCCTAATATCCAGAATATACAAAGAACTAAAAAAATTAGACAATGAGATAACAAATAACCCAATCAACAAATGGGCCAAGGACCTGAACAGAAATTTCTCAGAGGAGGACATACAATCAATCAAGAAGTATATGAAAAAATGCTCACCATCTCTAGCAGTCAGAGAAATGCAAATAAAAACCACCCTAAGATACCATCTCACTCCAGTAAGATTGGCAGCCATTAGGAAGTCAAACAACAACAAGTGCTGGCGAGGATGTCGGGAAAAGTGTACTCTTGTACATTATTGGTGGGACTGCAAATTGGTGCGCCCAATTTGGTAAGCAGTATGGAGATTTCTTGGAAAGCTCGGGATGGAACCACCATTTGATCCAGCTATTCCCCTTCTCGGACTATTCCCTAAAGACCTAAAAAGAGCACACTATAGGGCCACTGCTACATCCATGTTCATAGCAGCACAATTCACAATAGCAAGACTGTGGAACCAACATAGATGTCCTTCAATAAATGAATGGATAAAAAAATGTGGCATTTATACACAATGGAATATTACTCTGCATTAAGAAATGACAAAATCATAGAATTTGGAGGGAAATGGATGGCATTAGAGCAAGTTATGCTAAGTGAAGCTAGCCAATCCCTTAAAAAAATGCCAAATATCTTCTTTGATATAAGGAGAGTAACTAAGAACAGAGTAGGGACGAAGAGCATGAGAAGAAGATTAATATTAAACAGGGATGAGAGGTGGGAGGGAAAGGGAGAGAGAAGGAAAATTGCATGTAAATGGAAGGAGACCCTCAGGGGTATACAAAATTACATACAAGAGGAAGTGAGGGGAAAGGAGGAAAAATATAAGGGGGAGAAATGAATTACAGTAGAGGAGGTAGAGAGAGAAGAGGGGAGGGGAGGGGGGAGGGGGCATAGTAGAGGATAGGAAAGGGAACAGAATACAACAGTCACCAGAATGGCAATATGTAAATCAATGGTTGTGCAATTGATGTGATTCTGCAATCTGTATATGCGGTAAAAATGGGAGCTCATATCCCACTTGAATCAAAGTGTGAAATATGATATATCAAGAACTATGAAATGTTTTGAACAACCTACAATAAAATTAATTAAAAAAAAACCAGCATGGTACTGGTACCAAAACAGGCGGGTGGACCAATGGTACAGAATGGAGGACACAGAGATTAATCCAAAAAGCTACAACTATTTTATATTTGATAAAGGAGCTAAAAGCATGCAATGGAGGAAATATAGTATCTTCAACAAATGGTGTTGGGAAAAATGGAAATCCATGTGCAACAAAATGAAACTGAATTCCTTTCTCTCGCCATGCACAAAAGTTAACTCATAGTGGATCAAGGTGCTAGATATCAAATCAAAGACTCTGTGTCTGATAGAAGAAAAAGTTGGCTCTGATCTACATATTATGGGGTCGGGCTCCAAATTCCTTTATATGACATCCATAGCACAAGAGTTAATAACAAGAATCAACAAATGGGACTACTTAAACTGAAAAGTTTTTTATCAGCAAGAGAAAGAATAAGAGAGGTAAATAAGGAGCATACATCATGGGAACAAATTTTTACTCCTCACACTTCAGATAGAGGCCTAATATCCAGAATATACAAAGAACTCAAAAAATTAGACAATAAGATAACAAATAACCCAATAAACAAATGGGTCAAGGACATGAAGAGACACTTCTCAGAGGAGGACATACAATCATTCATCAAGTACATAATAAAATGCTCACCATTTCTAGCAGTCAGAGAAATTCAAATCAAAATCACCCTAAGATACCATCTCACTCCAGTAAATTGGTAGCCAATATGAAGTCAAACAACAACAAGTGCTGGCAAGGATGTGGGGTAAAAGATACTCTTGTACATTGCTGGTGGGACTGTAAACTGGTGTGGCCAATTTTGAAAGCAGTATGGAGATTCCTGGGAAAGCTGTGAATGGAACCACAATTTGACTCAGCTATTTCCCTTCTCGGACTATTCCCTGAAGACCTTAAAAGAGAGTAATACAGGGATACTACCACATGGATTTTCATAGCAGTACAATTCACAATTGATACACTGTGGATCCAACCCAGATGCCCTTCAATAGATGAATGGATAAAAAAATGTGGCATTTATACACTATGGAGTATTACACAGCACTAACAAATGACAAAATCATTAAATTTGCAGAAAAATGGATGGCACTGGAGCAGATTATGCTTAGTGAAGATAGCCAATCCCTAAAAAATAAATAACAAATGTCTTCTTTGATATAATGAGAGCAACTAAGAACAGAGCAGGGAGCAATAGATGGAAGAAAAGATTAACTTTAAACAGAGACATGAGGTGGGAGGGTAAGTGAGAGAAAAGGGAAATTGCATGGTAATGGAGGGAGACCCTCATTGTTACACAAAATTACATATTGTTGTGAGTGGAATGGGAAAATAAACATGGAGTGAAATAAATTACAGTAGATGGGGAAAAAAGAGAAGATCGGAAGGAAGGGGAGGGGAGATAGTAGAGTATAGGAAAGGTAGCAGAATACAACAGTAGCTAATAGGGCATTATGTAAAAATGTGGATGTGTAATCGATGTGATTCTGTAATCTCTATTTGGGCTAAAAATGGGAGTTCATAAGCCACTTGAATCTAATGTATGAAATATTATATGTCAAGAGATTTTTAATGTTTTGAGCAACCAATAAAAGAAAAAAAGTAGCAATATATATGCCAATCGAAATTCATCATGAAATATATATAATCCACAGATCGAAAAATATTCATTTTACTGAACATGGATTAATGTATAATGTTATTCAACTAGGAAGCTCACCCATAGGTTGAATTTTCAGTTCCAACAGCATTTAGGAGGAGTTATCCTTTCTCACAATTTGCATCTGCCAATTCAGTTACCTCACAAGTATGTACGTGTGGTACCAGGTAGAATTCTATATGTGCATATAAAAATACATGTGCTGAATTGGCTACAGAGAAAGGGAGACAGGAATTCACATATTTGTTAATTTTAAAAACACATGTAGAACTATTTCAACAAAAAAAATGACTAGATTTATAACTCCTACACTATATAATGCAAAAGGCAATTGTAACAATACACCATGCCTCCTCTGAACTGCTTGTATTTCTATTCTGTTTGGGTTATTTTTCACCATCATATTAGAATTATTAGTCAGAGTATAGTAGGGTATGTGTTAGTTTCAGGGCTTCAGTATTTCAAATAGAAAATTGAAAAATGAATTGAATGTGTATGTAAATATGTGCTACACAAAAATCTTCCCACTCACATTCAGAACAATGCCTTGATATTACCTTGGCCCAAGTAAGACACAATTAGAGTAGAAAAGTGTGAAAATCTGTGAATACATATCTGGAATGGAATATGCTCGGGAGTTCACAACCTTGGTGGTGGTAGAGGAGTTTCCAACAGTAAAGAACAGTGTAAACACTCCACAAACATGGAGCTCTGCTGGCCTAAGACTTCTTGGAAAACTGCCTCTGAGGTTGGGCACTTGAAATATATGTTGTTGTCATGAGCTTTAACTTCCTTTGTAGTGAGACCATCAAAATGGGTCTGCATCTATGTTACCTGGAAGACATGGTTTCTTATATTCCAATGACCATGAGGCAGCAGTGCTGAATTCTCTCTTTGTATGTAAACTGTGGCCACTGGAGGCTAAGTGTCTCCTCGTGTGGACTGTGAAGACATTTGGTCATCCTCCACTTTTCGTGGTGTTTCTTGCTGCTGCACTGGGAATTTGGTATTTGCTTCACCAAATACAAGGAGTTCTACTAGGATACAGTGCTGAAGGGAGTTCTGTCACGTGTGGTGGGTCAGGGTCTGCAGGAGAATGCACCAACCAGGCTTCTATCCCACACAGCTTGCCCCAATAACCATAGTAAACTGATTCTGAACATTGCCCTGAAACCTCTCCATATAAAAAATGCCTTTACATATAAGTGTCTGATTTCTGCACTATGTCAGTCATAATCCATTTGGAAGCCAATGGCCGATCCACATGGCCCCACCATGGTGTTTTATCACACACCTGCCCACCACTGCTCTAGGCCCACTAATCAGCAGGATACAAATTACTGGCATCTCTGTTCTACACCATTTTCATAAAACCCAGTAAAACAAGGCATTCTCTGGTATACACATGATCAACCACAGGACTTCCAAAGATTCTCCAGTGCCACCTGGTCATGGAAATTTCAAAAATTTCATGGTATTTATCTAGCCATTTTTCAAAGATTAAGTTGGAGGCACTGTGGGTTTCAAATCATTCAGGAACCATTAAGTGTTGAGAAAGCTCATTTCAATGAAAGCTCTGGAGAACACTCACAGGCAAGGCTTCTCAAAGAGTTGCCAAAAGGTCACATGAAGCCAGGCAAATTGAGGCCTACAATGTGAGGTCCATGTGTGTTTTGACTCTCAACTATACCTGCCAATCTTTCAGAATAAAATCATGTGATATCCTGGCTGAGGTTCCCATTGTTTTGTGGAAAGACACCCTGGGCCTAGATCTCAGTTTCCATGGGTGAGTCTCATGCATGGCCTTCTAAAATCCCAACACAATTCATGGCAATACTTCTCTGAGTTCAATTCCAGAACTCAGTGTCTAAGGGGAATCACGCCAGAGTTCAAGCCCAGGTGGAACCAGTCATTCCTTCCAACCACCACAAAAATGACCACAATTAAAATCAAAACACTCCCACAGGGCCCTCATCTTCTTCCATATAGACACTCATCATAACCTCTGGCTGGAGATTTCTATGAGGGGCACAGCCTAAGAAAGTGTCCAAAATAAGCTCACTTGCCCCTCATTTGCCTAAAATCATGGTGGCCTGGACACTCCTCCTGTGAACCTGGAGTGATCAAATATTCCTGCTGTTAAAGTGTTCCGCTTCTCCAATTTGAGGCCTACTGGCTGTGAGGTATAGATTCTTTATGTGATTTGGAGTCATGAGAAAACCCAAGCACATACGGGCAAGCCTCTGCAGGGATTTGAAGAACTCATTTAATCCAAAGAATCCCTATTCTCACTTAATGGAGGTCAGGAACCTAAAACAAGAAGGCAAAAAAATTCATCCACAATGACTTCTCTTTTGGCAATTTCGGTTTGGGAAGCACATGGGATTTTTCTTTAGATCCATTGGGTGCTGAGAATCTAAGTTACAGCCTCACACAAGGACCAGAGACTGATTCAGACACATCCCATTCCAAAGCAATTAAGCAAAGAGCCACAGGTGAAGCCCATTCATTTCCATATGAAAACAGTTTTCTTCAGGCTTCACAAAGGGTTGGCATGAGGCAAAGACCTTCCTGACATTCAGGGTAATTGAAACACAAGTAAGCAAATGGCGCAAGAAGGGTTTCTTCACTGAGACTTTACTGGTCACACTGATATCTGAGTTTTCTGAGATGCTCTCAATCTCTTCAGCTATCCAGTACATGGCCATGTCACAGAGCCTTGTGGTGTTACATATCTGGGACACAAAACCATTAGCGTATTCTGTAGAGTGGCCAGAATTCACGAAGAAAACAGTAACTTAAGAAGACAGTAGGTGTTGCCCATCCATAAGGCAAAGTGAAGTCCATTAATCTATTGGGCAGTATTAATGTGGGGAAGCTTTCTACTAGAGAAAACAAATCCATTGATGCATTCTCTTTTCTAATGTCTACAACCACGGATACAGTGGGATACACAGACATAGAAACCCTCACATTGTCAAAGGACTTACTAGAAACAGTCCACTCCACACCAGAAAAAACGCCTTTCCTACCTATTCTCAGAACATGAGAAAAAAACCACAAACTCACACCCACAACGGCAAAGCCACCTCCTTCCCCCAAGTAGGTCTGTGACTATCCAGAGTGTCTTCTGACTGGTGGGCCATATTATGTTCCCCTGAAATGGCCTGTCCTCTCTCAGATCTGGTCTCCTTGGCCAACTCTGTGAAGTTGTCAGGAGACAGCGGTGAGCCACTACCTGCTTTCTCAGGGAAGGTGCCTCTTCAGAGCTCTGCTGGCAATTGGCCATCCTCACATCAGTAGGTACCAAGAAAGACTGACTCTGTCCTTGGAAAAAGCAAACAAGTTAGCCCAATGGGACTAGGACTGGGACTGGCTCTGGGTGCCTGGCTTCCTGGATCCCAAGTTCAGAGAATTCAATCACCAAGGAAGTGAGGAGAGGTCACTTCCTTCAGGAACTGAATGAGGTCACTGCCTTGAAAACCACTTTGTCCTAACAGTTGCTTCCAAGGGTCCCATGAGATGGAGGCTGCCCCAACATCCTCTGACACATTCAGAAGTTAGAATGGAATATCAACCTTAGGCACCCAGGTACAGCTCTCCACACAGGCCTGGTTTCTTCCAACTTCTTTACAATAAGAAAAGAGAGGCTGACTTAGACCCATCAATTCATCCTGACCAGGTTGTTTGCCATGGAAGATTTCTATTGCTCTCTCAGGTACAACATAGCTGCATAAATCTTCTCCAAGGATCATTTCTCCATGGATCTTTGAGGTTCTCAGAAGGTGGAAGATCACCTACATTCCTATATTGTAAGACCAACTCTGTCCCTGCTCTTCTGTAAGTTATATTGATGGAACAGTGTATGTTTAGGGTTAATAACATGTTTGATTTGGGTTAGGAATCATTTTGCGGGATGAATAATGGTATTGGCAACCTTCGATATTTACAAGAGTATATAGGTGAAATATAAGTATGAAAGCAGAATATTAGGAAAGATTTTAAGCCCAGAAGGGAATTGGACCCTTAAGTGGTATACTTAGCTTTGAGTTATGTGCTGCACAGTTGTCTCAGATAAATCAATATACAATGGCATAGGACCTTGTACCTTGGATGATTGAATGTTGAAGAGAACATCCAGTCAAAAAGCGATATTCAGTACGATGAGGAAGGTAGTTGTTAGGTTTAGAATGAAGAGTGAGTATAGGATTTGGACAAAAAGTTCTTTAGCAATAGGGTTTCGGTTAGAGAGTGAGTGTTAATGTCAGCACATGTGAAGAGTCAGTCACAATGATGAACTGGGGAAAATATGAGGGAAAGCAGATATCAATAAAGACATTAGGAAATCAAGCAAAGTACAAAGTGAGTGATAGGATTAGACATTTTCAACAGGCTTGAGGTTGAATATATAATCTTAGGAAGAAACAAATATGTAGTCACCAATAGGATTGACATTTGAGAGCATTAGGCAACCTGGACATAGATGTTTTTAGTAATCCATGCTCACTTTCCATTTAGGATTTGGTACAATTGAAAGTGTGACCTTTGCTTTTTGTGTCCAGAATATTTCTGTGATAAAATGTATATGTATATCACGTGACATGAGTATTTCTTCCACCATTTCCAGGAGCAATATTTTGAAGACATATAAATTTGTATTGGGGTACAAATAGGTATACCCTCTGTCTATGAATATAGCAATAACGCATGAATAGACCATACTGGGAATAAATAATATAACTGGATCCACTTTAAATAATGGATTGAATGGATATCTGAAAATATATAAGAAATGTTATAAAGATGCACAATCAATCATTCCAACCAGTTATATATCTAATGGTCATCTTAGGGTTATGTTTTATCATGAAGGATGTGTGAGTTTTGCTTAAAAATTGATCATGGAAATTGAAAATAATATATTTGAAAAAAGTCTCATGAAAAGACCAGTCAAGAAACATAGGGAAATACATGTGTTCAGGAGCAAGAAGTGATTGAAAGTGAAACAAATGCCTATAAATTTGCTAAGTAGTGGATGAAATATATATCCTATGATGTGCATAAACTGAAGAAATAGTAATATACCAGTGTTGAATAATAATTAATGTCAAAATACACATCATGTCCCATAGGAATCTACTAGCATTGATGTTAAACTAGGTCACTTAATGTAGAAATACTAGGATTTGTTTGCACCTTTCACTGAAGTTAGTTTTCAGTACTAGGAAACAAATATGTATTTCAGGTGGATGAATATTTCTGAGAATAATCTTGTGAAAAGTTGATTATTAATCCACATACATGAACATGAATGAATTTAGGGAGTGTATATAAGACACATATATTTCATATTTTGAAAAATCTGGAGATTTATTTTATATATATATATATATATATATATATATATATATATATATATATACACACACACACACACACACAAACACACACACAAACAAAGACATTCAAAAGTAGAATTATATATGCCAATCGAATTTCACCATGAAATATATATCATCCACAGATCCAAAAATATTCATTTTACTGAACATGGATTTATGTATAATGTTATTCAACTAGGAAGCTCACCATTAGCTTGAATTTTCAGTTCCAACAGCATTTAGGTGGAGTAATCTCTTCTCACAATTTGTATCTGCAATGTCAGTCACCTCACAAAAATGTACGTGTGATATCAGGTAGGATTCTGTATGTGTATATAAAAATTAATGTGCTGAATAGGTTACAGCGAAAGGGAGATAGGAATTCACATATTTGTTAACTTTAATACACATATAAAACTATTTCAATTAAAAAATGACTAGATTTATAACACCTATCTTTTATCTTGCAAAAGGCAAGTCCAATATACACCATGCCTCCTCTGAACTGCTTGTATTTCAATTCCGTTTGGGTTATTTTTCTCCATCATATTAGTATTTGTAGTTAGCGTCTAGAAGGGTATGGGTTATTGTCAGGAATTCAGTATTTCAATTGGAAAATTGGAAAGTGAATCCAATGTGTATGCAATTATGTGCAGCACAATATTCTTCCCACTCTCATCCAGAACAATGGCTTGACATTAACTTAGCCCTAAGTAAGACGCAATTAGAGAAGAAGAGTTAGAAATTCTGTGAATACATATCTGGAATGGAAAATGCTCAGGAGTTCACAACCTTGGAGGTGGTAGAGGATTTTCCAAAAGTAGGGGACAGGGTTGATCACCCAACATGATCTTTCATTAAAATTGTGAGCCATCTTGCCACAAAGCCATGAAAAGATAATTTTTGCTTTACTATAAATTACTGCAAATTCTGAACCTGCTTAGAATGCCTGACCATGTTTTGAACTCACCCATGCCTGGCTCTCTGACCAGATAACAGCCCTCTCTGAAACTTTAATGACACCTCATAAATATTCGCCTTCCCTGGCGAGACAATGACCCTCTCTGAGGCTCTAATGGTCCTCATAATTTGTGATGCTGGGGCCAGAAAATCAAATGTAAACTACAATTAGTGTGATGCTTGTCAAAGTTCTGTTTTCTGTAATCCCCCTTTTGTGTAACTTTCTGGGCTATAAAGCTGGGCTGTAGGAAAGGTGGGGTTGCTGTCTTGTTCCCGCCATTTTGAGAGGGAGAGGCAGCCTGGCTGGTTGAAATATTAAGCTTGCCTTAATTTGATTTTAATTGGAGTCAGTGGTCTTTTCTTGTGTCCTGGACTAACATTTTGGAGTTCCCCAGCAACATGACCCGACCAGATCACAAAGCCAGACTGCTGGAAATTCTGAAGCTGGCCTATCCTCCAGGACTCCAGGCTGGAGAGACAAGTTCCAAGGCCTTGGAATGAGCCTTCAGTCCGTGGATCACTGCAGTGAACCATCGCACTAAAACTATTATCAAGCACCTGGTGGAGGAGGCCTTCATAGGTAAGAGGTGCCTTTATAACATCTGATATCCGGTTAAGGGAGTACTCTTCTGATGACAGAGAGGTGGCCTGGGAAGGCTCACATATACTCCTGTCCGGGACAGTAATAGGAATCCTTCTTTCCTCTGTTCTTTTATGTAGGGAATACCTCTGAAAGTGTAGAGAGGTGCCGACTGGCACGCAGGAGCTCCTACCCCGGAGCTTTAGCAAGACGCTGCATTGCTCCTCTGGTTTTCTGTTTATTCGCCGAGTTTCTGGTTTTTTTTGTGTTTTGTTCTGTGTTCTAAATGTTTTTTATTTGTTTGTTTTTGTGCGTTTTGTTGTGTGATTTCTGTGGTAAAAACTTAAGGATATTGGACGTGAAAATGGGTAATAAAGCATGTAAGCCTGTCACCCCTTTGGACTGTGTTTTAAAGAAATGTGATGCACTATACCCCCCTTTGTTAAGCAGGATGAGAGAAGCCCCTAGCTGGCTGTGTGGAGCACACCCACTGCAGAGGGCAATGCCTGCTGGAGACCTAATAACTGAGTATCTCCCAGGTTAACAAGTGAAGCTCCTTTAAAAACCCTTGTCCCTCCAGATCAAGAGAGTCACAACTTTGGACAGAGTCCCCTGTTTTTATCCTTTGTTAGCAAAGCAGTAAACCTCCCTTTTACTTTTTCTCAAACCCTGTCCTTATATTAAATTGGTATTAATTGTCTTCAAGGTCCAGAACCGAAATTTAAGTTACGAATTTTGATACCCCCCTGACCTCGGAATTTTTGAGAGCTGACTACTGAAATGTTAGGAGATTCAGCGTGCTTGGGGTGGAACCAAACCAGAGGAGCTAATCCTGTAAGTAAAAGACGGGACTGAGGGACTCCCAGCAGCTGCCGAAGTCCTGTTGCTTCAGTAAATTCCCTCCTTCCTTCCCTGCACTGTAAGTATTATGCCACCTCTGTTTTCTTAAAAAAGAGAAAAAGAAAAAGGAGACACTAAATGCAGTAAAGTCACCATGGAGACCTTTGATATTACATTTCAGGTTGCCCCTCTGTGGAAACATCTGATGCCCTTGTGGGGACATCTATCATGCCACTGGTGTAGGAGATTTTTCTCTTATCTGCTGTTTTAAAGGCTTCTGTCCTGTCAGCCATAGTCTGGAGCTCCTTTCTGTCTGTCTTTTGTCTTTGTTTCTGGCCATTTAAGACATGTGCAATAATGTGTTGATATTATAAATTGTTTCTTGGGAATGATCTTAGCTGAATGTGTGTCTAAATGATGATGTTTTATTGTAACAATATGGTATCTGGATGGGTTTTTGTAGCATTGCTCAATATTGCAGTTAAAAGTCGGGTTTAGGTAATTTTTTAGTATATGATTTCAGATAATTCATGCCAGAGAACTTAAATACTTAAAATGGAAAACTAAAGAATTCTACTTCCAAGTTGGCAAGTAACTTCCCAATCATTTAGTCTTTTTTTTTCACCAATTTTTAATTGGGTAGCCTGGGAAAATGTCACAGTGTGTCAGTGCATTAATTTGGACAAGGATAGTAAATCATAGTATGGTATCTGTTGACAAAACAAGATGTTAAGGTATAAAATTTTGAATTGTATCTTAAAATTGTATCATAATTTTCAACATCCTCACCTGAAAATTATGGTTAAAGTGCCTTAGGCCTGAGGTGTCCGCTCAGAATAGCAGTTTTGTCCAGCTCCTTCCAGAACTCAGCCAGGACTTATGTTGAAATGTAAATGAAAGAAGCCTGCAAGCTCAGTAGGAGACTGATCTGATGTCTAAGTGGGAAAAAAAAAGGTAAATCGTATGGTATTTACTAATTACTGGCCAGTCATTTTTTTCTAGGACTCTCATTTTTTTCTTAGATTCTGTATTTTTTTTGAGCTCATTATTTTGATCCTAGAGAACTAGGTTAATATTTTTCTCATCAGTTCTATCTTTGACCAACAGTGGAGTTCTGAAACATTACAATGGAGATTTCACCTGTGAAAAGCTACAAGGCCTTACTATTATTATTTGTGCACACTTTTGTTATGTGTTGTATGTCCATATATCTATATGTTCGTATATCATATATATGAATACAAATTAACATATATAAGGAGCGATCATTAAAAAAAAGCACTCATAAAAACAAATTTTAAAAAGTGGATTCGAAGATCTTTAATTCACGTGAGTTAAATGGTTCACTTTAAATTTGGATAAACAAATAACAATAAATGTCTTTAAATTTAAGCTTACAAGTTTTTCTAGCTGCTCAAAAATCTAATAAAATATTAATGTCTATAAAATGTCTAATATGCCTTGGTTCTAGGACTTTTCCTTTAACAAAAAAATGGTTTACACTGTTCAATACATTTCTCTAATATTTTGATAAATAAGTGAAGTAAATTTGATATGGGATTACTCATTCATGAGTACTTTTATTAGATATCTGATTGATTTAGTAAGGTCTGTATAAGTTTGTTCTAAAGTCTGTATAAGATTGTAAAAATCAGTCATGTGATAAAGCGAAACAAATTTCTGAAAACAAAAGTTTACCCATAACATTGTGTTTATTTTTATTTTTCTAGAGCAAGCAACCATAAAAATTAAACAACTGATTAAATAAGAACTGTTATTTTAGAGCACTGTACTGGAATTTCTTTAAAAGCTAAATTTGGTTAATGTAAAAACATCAATGTCATTGTGATGCTATTAATGTGCTCATATCTTCCAGGTATACAAGTCTGTAAGGTAGAAACTTTAAAAGAGCATTACATCAAGCTGGTGTTCTGAAGTTGTATGGTAAAAAATATATATATATATATATATTGGGGATTTATTTACTTGTTATCAATAAGATATGTAAAGTTTTATGTTACTTTTTACATTGGGGAAAAATTTAAATATATTTTTAAGTTAATGAGCGCCTAATCTATGTAAAGGTTAAAAACTTTCAGCCTTTCTTTAATTCATGTTTTAAATGTGATATCATATGGTGTTAGCTAATGTTCATGTGACCTCAAACAATTTATGTAAACTGTGTAAGATGATATTTAAAAAAAAAAGATCAGCTTTAGAACTAAAAGACTTAAGATTTATATAGAGCCCTGCCTTACCTGAGATAAGGCTCTGTGTCTCATCTTACAACATGTGAGAATAACTACGAAAGTAGTAGGTCAGATGTTATTTAATTTAAAGTTACGTTCAGAAGTTTTTTTTTTTTTTTCTGTCAAGATTACTAGGATCTCAAAAAGGGGATATAATTTATAACTCAGCCAAAAATTCAGGGTAGCTATTACACGAACTAAGTATTTTTACTCTTGTTAATTTTATTTTGTAATTTCCTTATAAGTTAACTAAAGATTCCCTGTTAGTGTTTTACAAAAGAGTTGCTTTTGAACACAACATTGGTTAATTTGAGATAATAAGGCATCACCTACAAGACAGAAAAATACAGATCCCAAATAATAAAAAGATAAATAATTTTAAATTATAGACATTAAAGCACAGTACTCTTAATATAAGGCTGTTAAAATTTATTTGCTGGATGTTTAAGATTAGGATTTAAAATTTAATTTAAATGAAAAGGGACAATAAAACAAATTTTGGCTCTTGCCCTCTGAGTCAGTTTGTATCCAGGGAACAGGAGACTTCTCTAAAGAACTTTGCAACTCTCAGCCACATAAACTCCTGATCAGGAAGATTAATGAGGCCACTGGAGAACAAAAAGCCAATCAGTGCATTTTCTACGAAGAAGAGAGTCATCAGAGAAGGGAGATATTCCTGATGCTTCTGAGAGAAGCCACATGGTCAAGCAAGACCTGGAATCACCTAGCGCAAATGGCACTAGCAGAACTGAGAAGCTGCTCTCAAGTTTCCCCAGAAATGACTCCCATAAAATCTCAGCTGACTGTTAACAATAGATAGAAACAAAAGTCAGTTTTACTGCTTCATCTTAAACTCTTAGCAAAGACAGATAAACCCAAAATACAGCCATTCCTGGGCATTTTAAATAATAATAGTTATAATAATATTTTAATGTATACACTTTATGGTAGCCTCCCAAAATAAGTAAGACTGGAGGCTACAAAGAAGGATTCTCAGAGAGGAATGCCTGATGAGAATAAAAAGAGACTATCAAGAGGAGCTACCAGAGGCAGAAGTTTTTTGTTTAAGGCCTACAGATATTCCTAACCTACACAGGTAGGCTTGGTGTTTGATAGTATGATTATCCAGCCCTGACTAACAGAATTAAAGGTTTCTCTATTACACACAGAGGTCATACTAGTAAAAGGAATTTGCTAGATCAGATGACATTAAATTATTAAACTGTATCTTATGGGGTGGGACAACTGTGACACTAAAAGTTAAATATTAAGTTGAAAGTCCTGATAACTGGGGATATTGAAGACAGATGAGGGGACATCTATACAGTGACTTGTTTCAGCTGCTGCAACATTTATTCAGTACTCATGGTTTTTGTTTCTCTCATAGAAGAACCCATCCCCAGATGACTTTACAAACTGTTCTACCACAACCAGACTTCAAACCGAACTGACTTCTAAAAGGCAACTCATGTCCCTCATGCTGTGCCCCCTCATGTCACCCTCTCTCAGCTCAGAAGAAGCCAAAATGAGTGACGCCACTCTTCTTACAACAATGGAGCCAAAAATAAATAGACTTTCATTTTAAGTAATTAATTAAGTCAGGTAAAATCAGGGAGACTGGTTTTGTGTGAGTTCAAAAAATATGGAGACTGTTACGTGAGGTATTAAAATTCCCTCAGTGCTCTTCCCCTACCCTATCAAAGATTTGAAAGGGACACATTAGAAAAGGGGGGAATGATAGACCCAATCTGATCTTTTATTAAAATTGGGATCCATCTTGCCACAAAGCCATGAAAAGAAAATTTTGGCTTAACTATAAATTACACCAAATTCTGAACCTGCTTGCAATGCCTGCCTGTGGCCTTGAACTCACCCATGCCTGGCTCTTTGACCAGGAACAGCCCTCTATGAAACTTTATTGACACCTCATAAATACTGGCCTTCCCTGGCCAGACAATGACCCTCTCTGAGGCTCTAATGGTCTTCATAAATTCTGATGTTGGGGCCAGCAAATATATATATATAAACTACGATTAGTTTGATGCTTGTCAAAGTTCTGATATTTTAACCCCCCTGTAGTGTAAAATTCTGGGTTATAAACCTGGGCTGTAGGAAATTTGGGTGGCTGTCTTGTTCCCACTGTTTTGGGAGGGAGAGGCCACCTGGGCAGTGGAAAATATAAGCTTGCTTTAACTTGATTTTAATTGGAATCAATGGTCTTTTCTTGCATCCTGGTCTAATAGGTAAATGCTATCAAACATGGAGCTCTGCCAGCCTGAAGACTTCCTTAGAAACTGCCTCTGACGATGGGCACTTGACATATATGTTGTTGTCAGGAGCTTTAGCTTTCTTTCTAATGAGACCATCAAAGCTGGATCTGCATCTATGTGACCTGGAGGACATGGTTTCTTGTTTTTCAAAGGACATGAGGCAGCAGTGCTGAATTCACTCTTTGTAGGTAAACTGTCGCCACTGAAGGCTAAGTGACTCCCCATGTGGATTGTGAAGCAATTTGGTCATCCTCCACTTTTCATGGTGTTTCTTGCTGCTGCACTGGGAATTTGTTATTTGCTTCACAAAATACAAGGAATTCAGCTGGGACACAGTGCTGGAGGGAGTTCTTTCACATGAGATGGGTCAGGGTCTACAGGAGAATGCATCAACCAGGCTTCTATCCCACATAGCTTGTCCCCTTGACCATTGCACCTGATTCTGAACATTGTCCTGAAACATCTCCATATAACAAGATGCCTTATATGGAGAGTTATCAGACATATAAGTGATTCCTGGCTGCACAATGTCAGCCACAAGCCTTTTGGAAGTCAATGGCAGATACACATGGCCTGACCACAGATGTTTTATCACACACCTGCACACCACAGCTCTGGGCCCACTACTCAGCAGGCTCCAACATACTGGTATCTCTGTTCTACATCATTTTCATGAAACCTAGTCAATCAAGGCACTGTCTGGTACACACTTCATCAGCAAGAGGACATTGAAAGGTTCTCCAGTGCCACCTGGTCATGAAAATTTCAAAAATGTCATGGTATTTATCTATCCATTTTTCAAGGATGAAGTTGGAGAAACTGTGGGTTTCAATTCATTCAGGAACCATTAATGTTTGAGGAAGCACATTTCAAGGAAACTCTGGAGAATTCTCAGAGGCAAGGCTTCCCAAAGAGTGGCCAAAAAGACACATGAAGCCAGGCCCATTGAGGTCTACAATGTGAGGCCCATGTGTGTTTTGACTGTCAACGATGGCTGCCAAGTCTTTCAGTATAAAATAATGTGATGCCCTGGCAGAGATTGACAATGCTCTGTGGAAAGCCAACCTGGGCATTGATCTCAGTTTCCAAAGGCAACTCTCATGCGTGGTTTCCTAAAATCCCAACACAATTCATGGCAATACTTCTCTGAGGTCAGTTCCTGAACTCAATCTGTAAGGGGAATCACACCAGAGTTCAAGCCCAGGTGGACCTAGGCATCTCTTCCAACCACCAAACAAATAACCACAATTTAAACCAAAACACTCCCAAATGGCCCTCATCTTCTTCCACATAGACACTCTTCATAACCTCTGGCTGGAGGTTTCCATGAGGGGCACAGCCCAAGACAGTTTTCCAAATGAACTCCCTTGCCCCTCATTTGCCTAAAGTCAGGGTGGCCTGGACTCCCTTCCTGTGAACCAATAGTGATCAAATAGTCCTGCTCTTAATACTGCTCTGTTTCTCTAATTTGAGGCCTACTGACTGTCTGGTATATATTCTTTATGTGAATTGGTGTCATGAGAAAACACAAGCCCTTATGTGCTAGCCTCTGTAGGGCTTTGAAGAACTGATTTGACACAAAGGATCCCTATTCTCACGTGATGGAGGTCAGGAAGCTTACAGAGGAAGGCGAGAGACTTCATCCACAATGACTGCTCTTTTGGCCATTTTCGTTTTGCAAGCACACTTGGAAACTTTCTTTAGATCCATCAGGTGCTGAGAATCTAAGCCACTGCCTCACACAGGGCAAAGAGGCTGATTCAGCCACATCTCTTTCTAAAGCAATTAAGCAAAGAGCCACAGGTGATGCCCATTCATTTCCATTTGAAAACTCTTTTTTTCTGGCTTCACAAAGGGGTTTCCTGAGGCAAAGATCTTCCTGACATTTAGGAAAACAGAACAATAGGTAAGCAAATGGCCCAGTGCAGTGTTTTTCCACTGAGACTTTAATGGTCACACTGATATGTGAGTTTTCTGAGATGCTTCTATTCTCTTCAGCTATCCAGTACATGGCCATGTCACAGAGCTTGGAGGTGGTACATATCTTGGAAACCAAACCATGAGGCTATTCTGGAGAGTGGCCAGTATTCAGGAAGAAAACAAGAACTTAGGAAGATAGTAGGTGTTGCCCATCCATAAGGCAAGCCTCTCTCCATTCTTAAATTGTGCAGTATGAATGTTGGGAAGCTTTCTACTAGACAGGACACAACCATTGATGCATTTGCTTTTCAAATGTCTACAACCACAGATACAGTGGAATGAACAGAAAGAAACACTCACGTTGTCAAACGACTTTCTAGAAACATTCCAGTCCAAACAAACAAACAGTCTTTCCTACTTATTCTCAGAAAAGAGACAAAACCACAAACTCACACCAACACCCACAACGGCACCTCCTTCCCCCAAGTATGTTGGTGAATATATTGAGTGTCCTCTGACTGGTGGTCCATACTATGTTCCCCCAAAATGGCCTGTTCTGTCTCAGATCTGGTCTCCTTCGCCAACTCTGTGAAGTTGTCAGAAGCCATGGTTGAGCCACTACCTGCTTTCTCAGAAAAGGCTCCTCTTCAGAGGTCTCCTGGCATTTGGCCATTATCACTTCAGTAGGTACCAACAAAGACTGACTCTGTCCTTGGTAAATCCAAACAATTGAGACCACTGGGACTGGGACTGGGACTTACTCTGGGTGCCTGGCTTCCTGGATCCCAAGTTCAGAGTGTTCCATCACCAAGGAAGTGTGTACTGATATTTGCTTCTAAGGGTCCCAGGAGATGGAGACTGCCCCTACTTTCTGTGACAGTTTCACAAGTTAGAATGGTATATCAACAATAGGCACCCGGGAACAGCTCTTCTCACAGGCCTGGTTTGGTCCATCTTCTCTATATTAAGAAGAGAAAGGCTGATTCAGATACATCTCTTCATCCTGACCCGGTTGTTTAACATTGAAAATGACTTTTGCTCTCTCAGGTCCTTCATAGCTGCTTTCTTCTCCATGTATCATTTCTGCATGGACCTTTGAGGTTCTCATCAGGTGGAAGATACCCTACAATCCAGTATTGGAAGACCAACTATCTCCCTGATCTTCTGTAAAGTTAGATTGAGGGAACAGTGTATGGTTAGGGTTAACAACATGTTCGATTGGGTTAGGAATAATTCTGCAGGATGAATAATGGTTATGGGAACATGTGATATTTACAAAATATACAGTTGAAATATAGGTATGAATACAGAAATCTAGGTAAGATTTGATGCCCAGAAGGGCATTGGGCCCTTGATTGGGATACTTAGCTTTGAATAAATTTCTGCACAGATGTCTCAGATAAATCAATATACAATGGTATAGGATATTGTACCTTGGATGATTGAATGTCGAAGAGAACATGCAGTCAAAAAGGGATAGTCGGTAGGATTAGAAAGATAGACGGTAGTTTTAGAAAGATGAGTGAGTATAGGATTTGGACAAAATGGTCTTTAGCAATAGGGTTTCATGTAGAGAGTGAATGTAAATGTCAGCACATGTTAAGAGGCAGTCACAATGATGAACTGGGGAAAATATATATCAATAGAGACATTAGGAAATCAGGCAAAGTATAAGGTGAGTAATAGGATAAGACATTTTCAACAGGTTTGAGGTTGAATATATAATCTTAGGAAGAAACAAATATGTAGTCACCAATAGGATCCACATTTGAGAGCAATAGGCAAACTGGACATGGATGATTTTAGTAATCCATGTTCAATTTCCATTTAGGCTTTAGTACAATCATAAGTGTGACATTTGCTTTTTGTTTCCAGAATATTACTGTGATAAAATGTATATGTAGATCAGGTGACATGAGTATTTCTTGCACCATTTCTAGGAACAGTATTTTGAAGACGTGTAAATTAGTATTTTGAATACAAATAGGTGTACACTGTGTCTATGAATATAGAAATAATGCATGAATAGACCATACTGTGAATAAATAATATAACTGGTTCCAACTTAAATAATGGTTCAAATTGATATCTGAAAATATACAGGAAACCTTATATTGATATATAACCATTCATTCAAACCAGTTATACATCTAATGGTAATATTAGGGTTATGGTTTATCATGAAGAATGTGTGAGTTTTGCTTCAAAAGTAATTGTGGAAATCGAAAATAATGTGTTTGGAAAGAAGTCTCATGAAAAGACCAGTCATGTAACCTGGAGGAATACATGTGTTCTGAAGCAGGAAGTGATTGAAAGTGAAACAAAAGCCTTTAAATTTGTGAACTTGTGGATGAAATATATATCTTATGATGTGCATAAACTGAGGAAATAGTAATGTACAAGTGTTGAAAAAAAATGAACGTCAAAATACACATCATGTCCTATAGAAATCTACTTGCATTTATATTAACCTGGGTCAATTAGTGTAAAAATATTAGGATATGTATGCACAATTCACTTAACTTAGTTTTCAGTACTAGGAAACAAATACGTATTTCAGGAGGATGAATATGTCTTAGAATAATCTTATGAAAAGTTGATTATAAATACGCACTTAAATATTAATGAATTTAGGGAGTACATAATAAGATACATTTATTTCATATTTTGAAAACTCTGGAGAGTGTATATATATATATATATATATATATATATATATATATATATATATATATATATATTAAAATACACACACAGAAATTAAAAAGTATTAATATACAAGTCAAATGAAATTCACCATGAAATATATATCATCCACAGATCTAAAAATATTCATTTTACTGAACATGAATTTATGTATAATGTTGTTCAGCTAGGATACTCACTCATAGGTTGAATTTTCAGTTTCAACAGTGTTTAACAGGAGTGATCTCTTCTCACAGTTTGTATCTGCCAAGTGAGCCACCTCACAAGAATGTACGTGTCGTACCAGGTAGGATTCTATATGTGCATATAAAATATATGTGCTGAATAGGCTACAGAGAAATGGAGACATGAATTCACATATTTGTTAACTTTAAAAACACATGGAGAAGAGTTTCAACAAAAAAATGACTAGATTTAAAACTTTTACCATATATAATGCAAAAGGAACGTCCAAATGTTAACCTTGCATCCTCTGAACTACTTGTATTTCAATTTGGTTTGGTCTATTTTTATCCATCATAATAGGATTTGTAGTCAGAGTCTAGTAGGGAGTGGGTTACTATGAGGGATTCAGTATTTTGAATGAATAATTGGAAAATTAAT
The DNA here is from genome assembly GCF_048772815.1 of Callospermophilus lateralis. Classification (NCBI taxonomy): domain Eukaryota; kingdom Metazoa; phylum Chordata; class Mammalia; order Rodentia; family Sciuridae; genus Callospermophilus; species Callospermophilus lateralis. The sequence goes on from NW_027513702.1 coordinate 186,983, forward strand.
CCAATGTGTATGCAAATATGTGCTACAAAAAAATCTTCCCACTCTCATCCAGAACAATGCCTTGACATTACCTTAGCCCCAAGTAAGATACAATTAGAGGAGAAGAGTTAGAAAATCTAGGAATACATATCTGGAATGGAAAATGCTCTGGAGTTCACAACACTGGAGGTGGTAGAGGAGTTTCCAAAAGTAATGGAGACTGTAAAAACTCCACAAACATGGAAGTGTACAGGCCTCAAGACATCTGGGAAACTGTCTTTGAGATTGTACACTTGAATTATATGTTTTTTCAGGAGCTTTAGCTTCCTTTGTAGTGAGACCATCAAAGCTATGTATGCATCTGTTACATGGAGGACATGGTTTCTTATTTTCCAATGAACATGAGGTAGCAGTGCTGAATTCTCTCTTTGTGGGTTTACTGTGGCCACTGGGGTCTAAGAATCTTTCCGTGTAGACTGTGAAGCCATTTGGTCATTCTCCAATTTTGTTGTGTTTCTTGTTGCTGCACTGGGAGTTTGGTATTTGCTTCACAAAATACAAGGAGTTCCACTGGGACACAGTGCTGGAGGGAGTTCTGTCACGTGTGGTGTGTAAGGGTCTGCAGGAGAATGCACCAACCAGGCTTCTACGCCACATTGCTTGCCCCCTTGACCGTAGCAACTTGATTCTGAACATTGCCCTGAAAACTCTCCATCTAATAAGATGGCTTAATATACAAAGGTATGCTGGCTGCACCATGTCAGTCACAAGCATTTGGAAGCCAAAGTAATATCCACATGACCCCACCACAGATGTTTTATCACACAACTGCACACCACAGCTCTGGGCCCACTACTCAGCAGGCTCCACCATACTGGCAGCTCTGTTCTACACCATTTTCATGAAACCCAGTCAAGGAAGGCACTGTCTGGTACACTCTTGATCAGCAACAGGACATCCAAAGGTTCTCCAGTGCCACCTGGTCATGGAAATTTCAAAAATTTCATGGTATTTATCTAGACATTTTTCAAGGATGAAGTTGGAGAAACTGTGGGTTTCAATTCATTCAGGAACCATTAAATTTTTAGGAAGCACATTTCAAGGAAAACTCTGGAGAATTTTCAGAGGCAAGTCTTCCTAAAGAGTGGCCAAAAGGCCACATGAAGCCAGGCCCATTGAGGTCTACAATGTGAGGTCCATGTGTGTTTTGACTGTCAACAATGGCTGCCAAGTCTTTCAGAATAAAATCATGTGATGTCCTGGCTGAGATTGACAGTGCTTGGTGAATAGCCACCCCAGGCTTAGATCTCAGTTTCCAATGGCGACTCTCATGCATGGCCGCCTAAAATCCCAACACAATTAATGGCAATACTTCTCTGAGGTCAGTTCCAGAACTCAGTCTTTAAGGGGAATCGCACCAGAATTCCAGCCCAGGTGGACCTAGGATTCTCTTCTAACCACCAACAATTGACCACAATTAAAACCAAAAAACTCCCAAATGGCCCTCATCTTCTTCAACATAGACACTCTGAATAACCTCTAGCTAGAGGTTTCCATGACCGGCGCAGCCCAAGACAGTGTCCAAAATAAGCTCCCTTGCCCCTCATTTGCCTAAAGTCAGAGTGGACTAGACACCATTCCTGTAAACCAAGAGTGATCAAATAGCCCTTCTTTAATACTGCTCTGCTTCTCCAGTTTGAGGCCAACTGACTGGTATAGATACTTTATGTGAATTGGTGTCCTGAGAAAACCCAAGCACCTATTGGCTAGCCTCTGCAGAGCTTTGAAGAACTGGTTTGACCCAACGGATCCCTATTCTCACTTGATGGAGGTCAGGAGGCTTACAGAGGAAGGCGAGAGACTTCATCCACAATGACTGCTCTTTTGGCCATTTTCGTTTTGGATGCACACTTGGAAACTTTCTTTAGATCCATCAGGTGCTGAGAATCTAAGACACTGCCTCACAGAGGGCAAAGAGGCTGATTCAGCCACATCCATTTCCAAAGCAATTAAGCAAAGAGCCACAGGTGACGCCCATACTTTTCCATTTGAAAACTGATTTCTTCAGGTTTCACACAGGGGTGGCCTGAGGCAAACACGTTCCTGATATTCAGGACAACAGAACAATAGGTAAGCAAAAGTCCAAAGTAGTATTTCTCCACTGAGACTTTACTGGTCGCACTGATATCTGAGTTTTCTGAGATGCTCTCATTCCCTTCAGCTATCCAGTACATGATCATGTCACAGAGCTTGGAGGTGGTACATATCTTGGAAATAATACCATGAGGCTATTCTGGAGAGTGGCCAGTATTCAGGAAGAAAAGAGTAACTTAAGAAGATAATAGGTGTTGCCCATCCATAAGGCAAGCAGCTCTTTATTCTTTAATTTGGCAAGATGAATGCTGGGAAGCTTTCTACTAGACAGGACACAACCATTGATGAATTCTCTTTTCAAATGTCTACAAAAACGAATTCAGTGGGATACACAGACATAGAAACACTCGCGTTGTCAAACGACTTTCTAGAAACATTCTAGTCTAAACAAACAAACCGCCTTTCCTACCTATTCTCAGAACATGAGACAAAACCACAAACTCACACAGACACCCACAACGGAATCTCCTTCCCCCAAGTATGTCTGTGAGTATCCTGAGTGTCCTCTGACTGGTGGGCCATACTATGTTCCACCAAAATGGCCTGTCCTATCTCAGACCTGGACTTCTTTGCCAACTCTGTGAAGTTGTCAGGAGCCATGGTTGAGCCACTACCTGCTTTCTCAGAAAAGGCCCCTCTTCAGAGCTCTCCTGCATTTGGCCATTCTCACTTCAGTAGGTACTAAGAAAGACTGACTCTGTCCTTGGTAAATCCAAACAAATGAGACCACTGGGACTGGGACTGGGACTGGCTCTGGGTGCCTGGCTTCCTGGATCCCGACTTCAGAGAGTTCCATCACCAAGGAAGTGTGATAGGTCACTTCCTTCACGAACTGAATGAGGTCACTTGGTTGGCAACCACTTTTTCCTAACAGTTGCTTCCAAGGGTCCCATGAGATGGAGGCTGCCCCTACTTCCTGTGACACTTTCACAAGATAGAATGGTATATCAACCATAGGCACCCGGGAACAGCTCTCCACACAGGCCTGGTTTGGTCGATTTAATCTACATTAAGAAGAGAGAGGCTTTCAGACACATCCCTTCATTTTGACCAGGTTGTTTTACATGGAAGTTGACTTTTGCTCTCTCAGGTCTTTCATAGGTGTCTACATCTTCTTCAGGGATCATTTCTGCACGGAACTTTGAGGTTCTCAGCAGGAGGAAGATCCGCTACATTCCTGTATTGTAAGACCAACAATATCCTTGTTCTTCTGTTAAGTTATATTGAGGAAATATTGCATGGTTAAGGGTAATAACAGGTTCGATTTGGTTTAGGAATCATTCTGCAGGATGAATTATGGTATTGGGAACCTGCGATATTTACAAGAATATACTGGTGAAATATAAGTATGAAAACAGAAATCTAGGTAATATTTGAAGTCCAGAAGGGCATTGGGTGGCCTGAACACCCTTCCTTTGAATCAGGAGTGATCAAATAGCCCTGCCGCTAATACTGCACTGCTTCTCCAATTTGAGGCTTACTGACTGTCAGGTATAGATTTTTTATGTGATTTGGAGACATGAGAAAACCCAAGCACCTATTGTCTCATGCCACAGCAAATGGTTTATTGGGGGTCCAGCATGCTGGGGCTCAAAGCTCACTTCAGAGGAGGAAAGAACAAAGAGCCCCGAGAACAACTTGAGAAGAGATTATATACAATCTTTAGAGAGTGCAGGGACTTTATATACATCATAGCCTCCTTTAGCAAATATCATATACTGTGGGAAAATCAAATAACAACTCTAAAACATGATTAGCACATTCATTGGCGGGAACAGTTCGGGCAGGGGGTGATTGGTCAGCCCTGAGAAGGGGTATACATTTAAACTGATTGGTTGAAGCCCTGAGATGTATACGTGCTGAGATGCACGGTTTCTGGGAAGGGGTTGTTAAGTAACTAGGTGGTCAGGAAAGATTTCAACACATCTAATGGGCAGTTCCGGGAATTGTCTTCACTGACACAGGAATTTCAGGTTCTGAGCACAGCTTGTAAACTTTACAAAACCTGTTTCTTTACGTTTCAATTTTAATTTCTTTAATTCTTTCATTTCTCCTTTTTCTGCCTACTTTTAATTTTAAAAGTAATGAATCATAATTTTTGTGGGGTCTCACATTCTATTTCTGCCAGTGAAGTGTATTTCTGTCTGATTACCATGAGTTTTACCTGCCCAATCTGAGCCTGGAGAAAGGAAACTATGAGGTTAAGGAAACAAGGTCCCACAGTTATCAACACCATAAGCATGATCAGGGGTCCAGCTAAGGCTGATAGGAGTGTAGTTAACCACGGGGACAAGGTAAACCATGACTCAAACCACACTTGTTGAATCTCCCTTTCTCTCTGGTGCTCTTCAAGGCATTTTCTCAATTTACTCATGGATTATATTACAACTCCAGTATGGTCAGCATAAAAACAGCATTTTTCTCTCAGTACAGCACAGAGGCCCCCCTCCCTTATTAAATGGAGGTCTAATCCTCACCTGTTCTGTAAAACAACTTTAGAGAGAGAGGTTAAGGATTCCTGCAAAACTGTGATGGAGGTCTCTAACGTCTTCAAGTCTTGATTTATTGCTGTTTCTAATCAGGCCATTTGTTGTGACCCATGGATCATATCAGCTGTTCCTGTACCCACTCCTGCAGCAGCTCCTAGCCCCAATAGGATGGCTAGAGTAAGGGACACTGGCTCCCGGCAAAATCGGGTTGTTTGTCCACCTAGTAGACCTTCAAAGGATTCTGGATCATGATAGAGCACCCTGGGGGGTATCTGCACCATTACACAATAATGTACAGAGCTGTCAAATACCTGGGCTGAAATGCAAGGAGTTCTGACTGTGTGGAGTTCAGTACCATAAAGGTTCCTTTAATTAGTTCCCAGGGGGAGGAGTCAGCTGTACTCTGGACTGGGGAAGTACTCAAAGACGGAAACTGCGAAGTATGAGATGGTAGAGGGGTTTTGGTAGATCTAGGCATGGGAGGTTTAGGATGCTTAATTCCTGACTTGAATGGATTGGGCCCTATTGCTGTGGGATTTTCTTCCTTTTTAAGCCGGATGGTGAACCAGAGACCAAAGTCATAACCAGGGCCATTAATATAGAATTGCATTCCCCAAGTATTTCCCATAGGCCATGTTGTTCTGAGGTAGCCCCTTCCTTTGGAAGTGAAAGTTATATTGAGGGGGTAACATAGACTATTTTTTCCACAGCAAGTTTTTGACACCACTTGGATAGCGGCACATTTATTGGGATCAATCCAGATGTCATTTCATCCTACCGAATCATACTGTCTGGGGAGTTTGGGTTTCACAATGTAGCTCCCGTGTGTTCACAACCCCAAGATCTACAATAAAAGTCACTGGGTCCTCCACAGGTTTGGGCCTGTTTGCGATTTCAGAAATCAGCTGGGCACACTTAATAAACAAGACTGGCTAGTTTACACCTGACCTGGGGAGATGACATCAATAATTCATGGGGTAAGTTGGTCTATGTTGCCCTGGTTTGGGCTTTAGTGGGATCTGTGTGGGGTCCACTATGTCAGGGAGATCCCAGTCAGAGAGGCCTATGGCAAGCTGACAAATGTCCGGGTGGAGAGATGGCCACCAAGTCCATAAGGGGGCTGTATGTGAAATAGACCACACTACTTGCCCAGTAGGATTTATAACTTGCCATTGTTGCTGAACAGGCTGATGGGGATTAGGACTGCTGGTTGTCAGGGGAAGAATCCATAGCCCTACCCACACCACAGACATGCAACTTGAGAGGGTTACCAGTCTGTTCCAGTTTCCAGCCAGAGTATGGACAGGGCACAGGATTGAGATGGGAGGCATGGATCCAGGAAGTGATCCCATCCACTTTCACCACTGTAGGTGTTATAAGCAGCACCTGGTATGGTCCTTTCCAGCAGGGTTCCAGGGATGACACCCGATACTGTCTCATGTAGACAAAGTCTCCCACTTGATATCGATGTGGAGTTCCCTCGTCTCCAGGATGATAAGCAGTGGCCAACTGTTTCCACAGGTATCGCTGGCTGCTGGGTTTGTTCAAGGGCTTTAAGTCTGTCTAGCAAGGGGGTGTGAAAGGAATCATTAATCTCAGAGTTGGGGTTAGGTCCCTTAATGGAGGAGGGGCACCGTAGAGAATTTCATAAGGGGTGAGGTTACACAAAGGGGCGGAGGGGTATTTCTTGCACGAAAAAGTACATGAGGTAGGAGCATAGTCCAATTTTTTATGCCGGTCTCCAAGATTAATTTCGTTAAGTCTCTTTGATGGTTCTATTCATCGTTTCTACCTGTCCTGAGCTCTGGGGTCTATAAGCACAATATAACTTCCAATTAATCCCCAGGGTCCTGGAAAATCCCTGACTTACCTGGGCCACGGATGCCGGTTAGTTATCAGACCCTATTACCTTAGGCAGGCCGAACCTTGGAAAACTGTCTTCTAGGATCTTTTTGACCACCATCTGAGCTGTTTCTTTCTTCATGGGGAAGGCTTCGACCCATCCTGAAAAAGTATCTACAAAGACTAGGAGATATTTAAGTCCATACCTTGCTGGCTTAATTTCAGAAAAGTCCACTTCCCAGAATAGTCCTGGTCTGGTTCCTCGTATGCGCTTCCCTGCAGGAATCTTGGATGGGAAAGTATTAACTAATTGGAAGACTTGAAAAGCTCTAGTCACCTGCTCAGCTATTTTTTTCCTCTTTGAGTCAGTCAATAATAAGTCCTTTCTTCGGTCCTTTAAGAGTGCCTATAACTTCTTTGAGCCTAAGTGGTTGAGCTGGTGTACGTCTTTGACATAAAGGTGGGCTTTTTGAAATTGTAAACTTGGCTCTGTAGGGTCCCAGATTTCTGTATCTGTCTCCTCAGATGATAAGTTGCCTGAATGTTCCGGGGCGGCCAAGTCTCCTGATTTTTGTTCCCCCCGGTGTGGAAAAAGTTAACAGAGTCACTCCGTTTAGGGCTGCCAATTAAGCTTCCTCATCTGCCCTTCTGTTTCCAACTGCCACAGGGTTGTTTCTCTTCTGGTGCCCGGGACAGTCCACTATAGCTAGTTCCTTATGGCCCTGCACTGCTGAGCCAAGGTGGAGGATCTCATCTTTATTTTTTATTTTTTTCCCGGCAGAGGTTAATAGCCCGCATTGTTGGTAAATAGTCCCGAGCATATGAACAGTGGCAAATGCATAGTGGCTATCAGTTTATATGGTGGCCCTTTTCCCTGTTGCTAGTTCCAATGCTTTCATAAGGGCAATCAGTTCTGCTTTTTGGACTGATGTCCCTTCTGGGAGAACAGAGTATCAGATGAAATCAGTTTTGCTAACTGCTGCTGCTCCAGCCCGCCGCTTACCATCTTGGAGGAAGCTGCTGCCATCCGTAAACCATACGACTTCAGGGCGAGGCAGTGGCTGATCCTTCAAGTCTTGTTGTATACTGGTTTCCTTGCCAGTATGTGTTGACACTCATGAGTGACGGGTCCTGATGATTCTTCTGGCAGCAGTGTAGGTGGGTTGAGTGGAGCAGGGGGTCCCAGCGTTATTCTGTCTTTGTCAAGCAAGAGGCTCTGGTAGTGGTTTATTCTGGAGTTTGATTGCCACCTCTCTGGAGGCTAACAGATGATGCTCTCCAGGGCATGGGGGGCTATAATGGTTAGCTTCTGTCCCAACGTTAATTAATGAGCATCTTTTATTAAAAGGGCTGCCGCTGCTATAGCACTTAAGCAATGGGGCCACCCGCTAGCCAATGGGTCCAGTTTTTTGGATAAATACGCTACTGGCTTTTTCTAAGGTCCCAAAGACTGAGTGAGCACTCCCCGTGCTATTCCTTTCTTTTCCTCGATATAGAGAGTGAAGGGTTTTCTACATCTGGGAGTGCTAAGGCCGGAGCAGATAGCAGCACCTTTTTTTTGACATTATCAAAAGCTTGTTGGTGCTCAGGGGTCCATTGGAAGTGGGCATCCCCCTTTATCAGCGGGTATAAAGGGGCAGCCAGAGATGCGAACCCAGGAATCCATAACCTGCAAAAGCTGGCAGTCCCAAGAAACTCTCTGAGTTTTCTCTTATTAGATGGGGGCAGTATCTGCAAAACGGTTTTTTTTCTGGGCTCAGGGAGCCATCGTTTGCAACCCCTAAGAGAATAACCCAGGAAGATTACTTCTTGCTGACAAGTTTGGGCCTTTTGGCAGAAGCCATATTTCCAAGCCGAGCAAGCTCGAATAATAGTGCTTGGGTCCCAGACTCATAGGTCTCCTTGGTGTTGGCTGCCAGTAGAAGATCATCCACTATTGGAGTAGGGTGACTTTGGGGTGTGCAGTTTTGAAGTCATTGATGTCTCTGTGGAGGGCTTCATCAAAGAGAATGGGGGATTTTTTGAAACCCTGTGGGAGTCTAGTCCAGGTTAGTTGGCCAGATGTTCCAGGTTCTGGGTCTATCCACTCTAAAGCTAACAGCAACTGACAGTCCTTATGTAGAGGCGAGCAGAAGTAAGTATCTTTTAAGTCCAGCACAGTGTACCATTTCTGCTCTGGATTCAGAGTGCTAAGCAAATTATATGGATTGGGTACTGTGGGGTGAATGTCCTGCACTCTGTTGTTTATCTCTCTTAGGTCTTGAACAGGACGGTAGTCCCCAGTTCCTGGTTTTCTTACTGGTACCGGGGGGTGTTCCAGGCTGATTGACAGGGCCTTAGGACCCCAAGACCCAGGTATTTATGAATATGGGGCCTTATCCCATCCTTAGCTTCTTTGCTTAGAGGATATTGTTTAACACTAATTGGAGACGCAGAGGCTTTTAATTCTACTACTATTGGAGGTTGTTGATGGCTAGACCTAACCCAGCAGTTTCTGCCCAGGCATTAGGATAATCTTTTATCCATTTCTGGGGTAGTTTGCCTGTTTGATCAGTCCTAGGGGGCGCGAAGAGTTGATGTTCATCTTCTACAGACATAGTCAAAGATGTTACTATGGGAGTTAATACTGCAGGCTTTAGAACCCCCACTTGGGGACCATTAGGGTTAAAGGTTATTCTAGTCCAGAGTTTGGTAAGCATATTCCTGCCCATCAATGGGGCCGGGCATTCTGGGATTACTAGGAAAGAGTGGTGGACTTTTTCCTTTCCGAGGTCCATATTCATCTTAGTTGTCCAAGCCTGATATCTACTGCCATTAGCCCCTTGAACTAGGGACGATTTAAATGATAGGGGGGACAGTGAAGTCTTAAGGGCTGAGTATACTGCTCCTGTAATCACTTCAAAGTTCACTGTGTTCCCCTCAACTTCAAATGTTACTCTGAGCTGGGGGAGGGGATCTGAGCCCCGAATTTCCTAGTCCTCTTCTAGAGTCAGCATGGCGGGCTGGCGTGGCTGCTTCTTTTGGGGGCACTCTTTGGCCCAGTGTTCTTTTTTATTACAGTGGGCACATTGATTTGAGGGGAACGGCAGCCTTTGGCGTGGGCCCAGGTATGCCTTTATGTATCCCTGCTTTTTAACTTCTGGCCTATTTGCTGCTGTGACCAGAACCTTAGGCAATGCTTTACTCTGCCATTTGCTTCTTTCCTCCTTCTTTTGTTCCCTTTCCTTCTCTCTCCTCTATTCCCTTTCCTCCTCAGTTTCTCTCTTATAATATACTTTCTCAGCTTCTCTGACTAAATCTCTTAAGGTCATATCTTATAATCCATCTAGACGTTGTAACTTTCTCTTAATATCTAGGGCAGTCTGCTCGATAAAGGCCATTGCAACAGATGGCTTTTGGTCTTCTGCCTGAGGATCAAAAGGAATATATTTCCTATACGCTTCCATAATTCTCTCCAGAAACATAGAAGGAGACTCATTAGGCCCTTGGATAATCTCTCTTACCTTGGCCAAATTAGTCGGCCCTCTGGCGGCCGCTCAGAGACCCACTATTAGAGAACGGCGATAAGTGGACAGATGCTACCTACATTCAAAGGTGTTGGGGTCCCAGTTGGGTCGGTTCATGGGCCCGTAGGGACAGAGAGGGAGCATCACTGGGGCTTCTGAGTTTTATATTATTTATCTCCTGTGGGTTCCTTTAGGTGGCCCAGCTTCCTTCAGGGGAGCAGGGTCTGCTGCTGCTGCGGGGAAGTCCCCTGGAGGGCTTGGGTCTGGCCCAATTGCCTCTAGCAGCGGAGAGGCTGAGTCAGCGGCGGGAGGATCATCTGGAACATGTTGTGGGTTGGGGAGCGAGGGTAGAGGATAAGGAGAGAGAGGAGTGTCCAGTCTTGTGACTCAGAATGGAGGGAAGAGGGGGAGGAGCAGAATGTTGGAATGATAAGATCGTGGGGGAAGGGGTATATGGCTGTTAATCTGGGTGGCCAAGTGGCCCCGGTGAAAGACAATATCTCTGACTTTTCGGATTAGAGGGAAGTGGAAGGATTCTTCTCGGGGCCATCCGACTCCTAGGATGGGCCATTCTGAAGCACAGAGAGTCTGCCAGATCCGGCATTTTACTGAAAAAGAAAGATTCTTGGTACTTGAGCGAACATCAGTCCAATGATCAAGGTTAAGGGACAGAGGCATGGAAGTGCTTTGTCCCATAATGTCCCATAATGGGAGTTACTCAAACAGGGACAGTGAATACACAAACGTGACACAGACAAAGACAAACAGTAAACGTTTAACATGAGTCCAAGAAAAAGATTAGAACTGAGTAACTGGCCAAACCTGATGGGTTAGACAATAAAGACAGACAGTAAACTCAACATGAGTTCCTGACAATGAACAAAACTGAGTAGCCAGCAAAACCTGATGGGCTGGAAAACCGAATCCTGAAGCAAAAAATAACCGAGTTGAGGAATCTACTAATCCTCAATTTCCCGAGTCCTCTGGAGTTTCCCCCAGGGACGTGGCCTGTGACTCTGTGACACATCTGTCAGCCACCATCGCAGAGAGCTAATGTTCTTCACCGACAGCCATTTTGCCAAGCCCTTACATGAAACCCGAAACCAGAAAGAGGCACCTTAATTACTCTGAAAGGAGTCCATTGGGGTCTTTTGTTCGTCACTGCTGGATTTCTCAGCTAGGGCCTCCAGATGAAAAGGTGGGGCGAACGTCGGAGGAAAAGACCACCAAGAGAATTTCTCATGAAACAGCAAAGGGTTTATTGGGGGTCCAGCATGCTGGGGCTCAGAGCTCACTTCAGAGGAGCAAAAAACAAAGAGCCCCAAGAACAACATGAGCAGATTTTATATATATTCTTTAGAGAGGGCAGGGACTTAACATACATCCTAGCTTCCTTTAGCAAATCACCGTATACTGTGGGAAAATCAAATAACAACTCTAAAACATGATTTGCACATTCATTGGTGGGAACAGTTCAGGCAGGGGGTGATTGGTCAGCCCTGAGAAGGGGTATACATTTAAACTGATTGGTTGAAGCCCTGAGATGTATATGTGCTTAGCTGCACGGTTTTTGGGAAGAGGTTGTTAAGTAACTAGGTGGTCAGGGAAGATTTCAACACACATCTAATGGGTAGTTCCGGGAATTGTCTTAACTGCCACAGGAATTTCAGGTTCTGCGTGCAGCCTGGAAACTTTACAGAACCTGTTTCTTTACGTTTCAATTTCAATTTCTTTTATTCTTTCAGAACCTTACAAAGGAAGGCGAGAGACTTCATCAACAATGACTGCAATTTTGGCCATTTTGGTTTTGGAAGCAGACATGGGATCATTTTTAGATCCATACGGTGCTGGTAATCAAAGCCACAGCCTCACACAGGGCCAAGAGGCTGATTAAGACACATCCCTTTCCAAAGCAATTACTTCTCTGAAGTCAGTCACTGAACTCAGTCTCTGAGGGGAATCACACCAGAGTTCAAGCCCAGGTGGACCCAGTCATCTCTTCCAAACTCCACACAAATGACCACAATTAAAATCAAAACACTCCACCAAGGCCCTCATCTTCTTCCATATATACATTCATCATAACCTCTGGCTGGATGTTTCCATGAATGGCACAGCCAAAGAGAGTTTCCAAAATAAGGTCTCTTTCCCTTCATTTGCCTAACCTCAGGGTAGCCTGGACACCATTTCTGTGAACCAGGATTGATCACTTAGGTCTGCCATTAATACTGCTCTGCTTGTCCAATTTGAGGCCTACTGACTGTCAGGTATAGTTTCTTCATGTGATTTGGAGTCATGAGAAAACCCAATCATCTCTACAGGGCATGAAAGAACTCATTTGTCCCAAACGATCCCTATTCTCACTTGATGGAGGTCAGGAACCTAAAAGAGGAAGGTGAGAAACTTCATACACCATGACTGATCTTTTTTGCATTTTGGTTTTGGATGCACACATTGGATTTTTCTTTAGATCCAACTGGTGCTGAGAATCTAAGCCACTACCTCACACAGGGCAAAGAGGCAGATTCAGACACATCCCTTTCCAAAGCATTTAAGCAAAGAGCCACAGGTGATGCCCATTTATTACCATTTGAAAACAGTTTTCTTCAGGATTCACAAAGGGCTGGCCTGAGGCAAAGACCTTCCTGACATTCATGGCAACAGGCAAATAGGTTAGCAAAAGGCCCAAAGCAGGGTTTCTCCACTGAGACTTTCCTGGTCACACTGATATCTGAGTTTTCTGAGATGCTCGCATTCCCTTCAGCTATCCAGTACATGGCCATGTCACAGAGCTTGGAGGTCGTACATATCGTGGACACAAAACCATGAGCCTATTCTGGAGAGTGGCCAGAATTCAGGAAGAAAACAGGAGCTTAGGAAGATAGTAGGTGTTGTTAACTAGATTTATAACACCTACCCTATATCATGCAAAAGGCAAGTCCAAATATACACCATGCCTCCTCTGAACTGCTTGTATTTCTATTCTGTTTGGGTTGTTTTTCTCCATCATATTAGGATTAGTTGTCAGAGTGTAGTAGGGTATGGGTTAGTGTCAGTTGTCCCGGCCGGCGGGACACATCAACGTGGGCAAGAAACTTAGTTGGGGAGGAATGAAGGGACAAGAGACACGAGAGATTACAGCAAGACTGGAGTTCTGATCATGCTGCAAACTTTTATTGTTCTCACATGGAAATTTATATGCTGTGGATGGGAAAGCTTTCTTATCGGCAGTTGCTGGATGTCTTCTGAAAGTGAGATAACCTCAGGATGTTGCTGGAAGACAGATGGCTGCAGGATGTCTCAGGGAGATAGATGGCTGCGGGATGTCTCCCAGGCAGGATATCTCCCAGGGGGCTGTTTCTTTTCAGTGTCAGGCTATACTTTGAAGGAGAACTTCCTTCTAGCCCCTGACCTCTCCCCCTTTATTATATAAAATATTTGACCATACCTTACCGGCCAATGTTTTAGGGGGTGATAGAGGCTCTGTTTCTCTAGCAGGCCTTTGAATATCTCCTGATTCGAGAGAGCATGTTTACAAGATTTCGTGGTGGCCTTGGCATATTTTTGGAGGAGACGGCTTTAAAAGGGAAGCATGCCGACCGCCATGCACCAGAGCGTGTCACTAAGAGGTCTTCTGTTTTGGTATCCGTGGATCCATCCTCCTGCAGTCCATCCTGCATCCTCCGTTATTATGGCCTAACGTCCTCACTCCATGGGTGCATCCCCCCCCAAGTGAAGGGGCCCATGGAGGACGAACCCTTATGGCAATGGCAGAAGATGGTTGGTCAGAGCTGTTACTTATAGTTTAATGTAAGAAAGAGAGATCTGTGGGGATATAAACTTAAGAAATAAGCCTGTGAGAAGGGTAGAACATCCTTTTAAATGTTGGCAGCATGGTCTTCCATCTCCAGGTGATGATAGTGGACCTGTATGGGCTTAGAGGCCAAAATATTAATCTGTTGTATAATAAATTGTACAAGCCTGTTTATAATGCAGGGTCCTATGGACACCATTAAAAGTAAACCCAACAAAGGGCCTAATAGGGGAAGAAGGTAGGGTAGAAATCCATTAAACCCAGTCCAGAGGGGATTTTCAAATAGTTCCCTTCGTCTCTTTTCTAGATCTCTTGAAGCTGCTTAATTTTAGTGCGTACTATGACTGATTTATTGGCATTAAAGCAGCATCGTGCCCCTAAGGCCAAGCAAATACCTCCCTGGTTAGCTGTCAGTAAATCTAAGCCTTCTCTGTTTTGAAGGAACACTTCTGCCAGGGAGTCTACTAGGTCCTGCAAATCTTTAATGGTTCCTGATAGAGTTTTTACATCATTTATAAGTTGTTGAGACAGGCGACGCTAAGAGTGTATAGCCATGCCTAAGCCAGCTGTACCTGTGTTCACAGCAGCTGTTATTCCAAGGCTGGCAAAGAGTGGTAAGGCCTGTATTGCCGGCCTGTGTGTTTTGACTAAGGTGTCTAGACTAGGAATGCATAGAGTTTTGTCTCCTGGGACAATAGTTATATCAGGGAGTAATAAGGCAAGAACACAGCCAACGGTCCAATTCGATGGAAGCCTCAGGAAGGCCGAGTTTCCTCCACACATAAAAACTGTGCCATTGGAGGGACAAAGAGATGGGGTGGGTGAGGAATAGTTTTGTACTGTTGAGCAATTTCCAAAGGAAGGAACTCCAACATCAATATCATAGGTATTATTTTGCATCGCGCCTAAAAGACATATTGTAAAAGTGCCTATAGACTGTACTTTAAAAGGAAATCTGGGTTGGCATGTATTATCATCGTCTATGATAGAATTAATAGGAACTGCAATAGGCATGATTGCCCCTGTTGTCATGGAGAGCCAGCAATCACCAGCAAAGGTGGGGTTGGAATTATTAAGCAAGGAGAAGGTAGTTTCCAAAATATCTAATATATTGTTATCTAAACCAGGGAGCTGGCATTTTGGCTATATTAAGAGATGATATGTGAGCTCAGGGATTTGGGGTTTCAAAAGTTTGATTATCTGAGGATGCTTGACAGCATAAGGGAATCCTCCACCATCAGCGACCCCTGTAGGTGCCTTAATGGGGCAGAAGGGGGGTTTACCAACAGGGCCTTGGCACCCAGCTGACTGTAGCTTGGTGTATTTGCCTTCTCCTCCCCGGTCAAAAAGAACGGGGGTATAATGAAGAGTGGTCCCTCCTGCTGCATGAGTTTTAGTTAGGGAGGCTTCAAAAAATTGTTCTCCCTTCTTGTTGACACAAATTTAGGCCGACGCATAACAAGTGGCATGCATCGCTTGGGTATGCGTTCAAGTTGCAGAACAATTTTAGAGAGCATTACTTGTACTAGGGGGAATAATCTTTGGCTTGTTAACACATACCAATTTAGGCTGATGAACTCCTCTGAGTTTATGGTCAACCTCGGCCCGGAGGTAAGCCACCATAGTCACACAGTCAGCAGACTGGGTCAAACTAGTGGGAGCCTGAGTCCAAGATCCTCCCTTGCGTTCACAGGGAGGGCCAAAAAGGTACTCCATGATGTTGGAAGGTGGAGGGCCAAAGCCTCCGTGTACAATCCTGTTCAGCAGAAGTGCCTTAAGTAGGATCCTCACACAGATTGTTGGCTGCATCTGAAAAAGAGGAAAATTTGTCCTCAGGGTGAGGGCCTCCATCCCCGTGTTGAGGTAAGCCATTAACCTGTTTAACCAGGCGTTCTGGTAACCATCTTGGGGCTGCTTGCTCTTGGTCCAAAACACAAGCTGAGCCTCGTCCACAGATGAGGACAGGACCTGGGCCTTTCCATTTATTTGTAAGGGGATTGTGCCACATAACAGGTGGGCGAACAGAATTGGACGAGGATTGCCAGTGTCAGTCTGCAGCCGAATGGCCTTCATTGTCTAGGGAAAGAAAAATAAGGGCAAATAATGCATGATTAAGGCGATGCCTGTGAGTGGTAAATACAAGTGCAGAAGCATTAAAGCGGGTTAGCCAAGTCTTTAGGTAAGGTGGGCACGTTCCACAATGCCTGAGGCTTGTATGGAATTCCAGTAGTATGACAAATTTGCGAGGAAGCACAAAACTGTTTAAACTTGGCACTGGTATATGCAGGACAATTATCTTTTTTTTAATATGTATTGGTTTACCCATTACGGAAAACACTGAAACAAGATGAGAAAGGACATCTTTGATAGCCTCTCCAGAATGTGGTGATGCAAAAATAAGGCCGCTGAAGGTATCTACAGAAACGTGTATATATTTGGTTTTTCCAAATTCAGAAAAATGAGTAACATCCATTTGCCAAAACTGATTGGACACTAATCTTCAGGGGTTAACTCCCAAGTGTTGAATGGGGAGGGAGACAGTGCAACCAGGGCATGCTTTTACTATTTCTCGTGCCTGTTGCCTGGTAATTTTACATAGTTATCGAAGGTTCTGGGAATTTAGATGGTGAAGATTGTGTAAATCCGTGGCCTTTTGAATGGAGCCAACAAAAATTGAAAAGATGAAACCAGTTGCTGCATCAGCTTTGGCATTACCTTGTGTTAGAGGGCTGGGAAGATCAGAGTGTGCCCTGATGTGTCCTAAGAAAAATGGGTGTTGTCTGGCCTGAATTAGCTTCTGAAGCTGGTGAAACCGATGGGCCACATTGGAAGAAGCCTTAATGGTGGGTGAAATCTGAAGCAGGGGCACAGAATGAGCAATGTAGGCACTGTATGTATAAATATTAACAGGATTATCAAGAAATGTTTTAAAAACTTGTGTTATGGCAAACAATTCCACAAACTGTGCTGAATGATAGACAGTATCAAAGGTGTTAGGTTGGTTATTGACAACAAAGACTGCTCGGCCATTACTGGAACCGTCTGTAAAGACAGTAAGGACTTGAGGAATGGGAACCTTTTGAGTAATTTTGGCAAAAATAAATGGATGTAACTGGACAAAATATAAAAGGGGGTCATTGGGTAGGTGGTTATCAATTGTTCCCAAAAAGCCTAATAAGGCAATACGCCATTCATTCTCTGTCTGTAGTAAAAATTGGGTTTGGTCTTTAGTATATGAAATTAAAATATTATCATGGTCTTTGCCAAAATGTTGTCGAGATAGCAAACGACATTTAAAAATAATAGAAGCTACCTGAGCAAGAAAAACAGTAATAACCTTGGAGAATGTGGTGGGTAAATGGACCCAAAGCAAAGGCAGCCTTTATTTCTAAAATGTGTATTTCGCTGCCGAAATATTCCTGTGGGTGTATGAGGAGTGTGTAAAATAACCAGAACCAGAGGAAGGTTATAAGAATGTTCTGTAAAAAACTGTTTGGCAATGGCTTCTGTGACTTGGTTTAATGCCTGTCATGCCTCGGGAGTAAGCTTTTGAGGGGAGGAGGGGTGGGAATCACCTCTCAAAATATCATTAAGGGACAAAAGTATACAAGTGGGTAATTTTAAATATGTTTTTAGCCATTGAATATTCCCCAGTAATTTTTGAAAATCATTAAGGGTGTGAAGATGGTCCACCCATAGTTGTATCTTAGGAATTTGGATCTGATTATCTTGAAGTTTAAGGACCAAATAGGTATAACAGTCCTGTGTTTTAACCTTATTAGGAGCTATCTGTAGTCCCAAGGTAGTGAGGATTTTGTAAAGGTCCAAGTAACAATTATTAAGGTCATGGTTATTAGGTGCAGCAATTACAAATCATCCATATAATGTAAAATATAAATTTGTGGCCATAGCTCTCTCACAGGGTCTACTGCTTGAGCAACATATTTTTGTCAAAGACTAGGGCTGTTGGCCATACCTTGGGGAAGAACCTTGCATTGAAATCTCTGCATAGAGCCCTGAAAATTAAGGTGAGGGAGACTAAAGGCAAAATAGTGTCTATCCTCAGGATGTAAAGGAATGGTAAAAAAAAAAAACAATCTTTTAAGTCAATAATCATTTTACAATAGTTTTTGGGAATAGCCACTGGTGTGGGAATGCCTGGCTTTAGTGCTCTTATTCGGCACATAGGTTTATTAATGGCACACAAATATTGTAAAAGGCACCACTTGCCTGATTTTTACTTGATAACAAAAAATTGGAGTATTCGATGGTGAGGTTGAGGGCTCTACATGGCCGGCTGCCAGCTGTTCCTGCACTAACATGGAGGCAGCCTCCAAATTTTCTTGGGTAAGGGACCATTGATCCAACCACACAAGAGTCTGAGTCTCCCAAATAATTTTATCTCCATGGGGTACAGGAGAGTCAGAGACTGACACTAAAAATCCGAATACCCAAGTCCATATGTATTTCTTTTTTGTATGGGTTTTATTGGCTCAACCAGTCCTTGTCTCAGTCTCCCAAGGCCTATACCAGGGACAAAATAAATATGAAGCATTTGATGAGTCACCATGGAATTGGGACTGGCATGAATAACTTCCATTTGACTCAAAATATCTCGGGCCCATAGGCTAACAGGGAGGTCAGGAACAATGAAAGGAGTGACAATTCCCTTATTACCCTCTTTATCAGTCCAGCTAAGAGCCGTAGAGCTGACCAGAGGATTTTTTGACTGTCCTATCCCTTTAAGGTCAGTCAAGGATGGGGTGAGGGCCCAAGCTGATGACCAATATTTTTGAGAAATAATTGTGGCATCAGCTCCAGTATCTAGAATTCCTTGGAATTCCTTTCCTTCAATAAGTAAGGAAATGGTGGGTCTATTTTGAGAAACGGGTTGAACCCAATTTACATCAGAGCAGCCCAAGGAGGCAGTCCCCCGCGGTAGGTTTGGGTGGTTAAGTGCCTCCTTGATTCAAGGGAAGGAGTATTAATTGTGCAAGACTTGTTCCTGCTGGGATGGCCAAAACTCCATTAATAGCTGTGGCCAGTATTTTTTTTCTCCAGTGAAGTCATTATTATTAATGCCATGGAAGACCTGAACACCATGTAAGTTAGTAGAGGCTCTTCCAAAAATAAGGGCACAGATATGAGATTGAGGGGGACCCATAATTCCAGTGGGTATTATCTGGGGCCCTTGCATTGAGTCTAATATAGTTTCAGTGGTGGCACAGATGTCCAATCCTGCGCTGCCTGGAGTGGCTAGTTGGAGGGAAGCAATTGTGGAGAAGAATTTTGAGGTAGGTTGGGAGTTTGGAAGGGAAAAAATCTTATTGCCCCTGGTTTTGTCCTGGGGGATGTCGTGGCCCGGGGCTGGCCCCGCAGGGAGTTTCCCAAGAAGCAGGAAAAAATAGGCTGTCTGAGGGCATTTGTCTTAGATCTACACTCACTGGCCCAGTGATGACCTTTACCTCATCTAGGGCAAAGGGTAGCTTGGGGCGGTATAGCCCCAGTTGAAGGAGATGCTATTCCTAGGCTTTCTTTGCCTGTCGGACACTTGCGTGCAAAATGGCCAGGTTGTTTACAAGTAAAGCAAGTACGTGAGCCAGGATTGTGAAAGGTCTTGGTAAAGGTGGCACCTAGGGCAAGACCCATGGCATGAGCTGCACCTACCCCTGCATAGAGTCTAATAAAGTCAGAAAGTTTCCCTTTATCCTTATGTGGTTGAAGAACATCCTGACATGCCGGGTTGGCGTTTTCAAAGGCAATATGTTTTACAAAAGAGCTTTTGTTTTCACTTGGTCCAAGCAAGCATTCCACAGCTAGGTTAAGCCTGGGAACAAAGTCGCTATAAGGCTCGTCGGGCCCTTGTCGAATTTTTGCCAGGGAAGTGGTAGCCGAGGCTTTTGAGGGAGGTGTCTCCAAGCATGTAAGCCAGCCATCTGAATCTGCATCAAAAGTCCAGCAGGGAAATGTGCCTGTTTAGTTTTAGTGTCAAAAGGCTCATTGCCCACTAGCTTAACATAAGTCCCGGACTTAGAGGAGGCCTTAGTTAAAATTTTTTGAGCAGTTTCCCGACAGTGCTCTTTGAAATCTGCATTCCATAACAGAAAGTCTCTGGCACTGAGGGTAGCTTGGTCTAAAAATTTCCAATCATTGGGAGTAAGTCATTGTGTGCTGTGGCTTTCTAATAAAGCCAACATGTAGGGTGCAAAGGGGCCATAGTGAGCACAAGCTTTTTTAAGTTTTTCAGGAAAATGCAGTCTTAATTTTTTGTAGACTCTGGGTTCCTGCCTGCCTAGGGCTGAACTCCTCATCCTCTGAGTCCTGATCTCCTTATTCCATTTCTCCGCTTCCTCCTCTTGATCCTCCTCTAAGTCTTTGACCTCAGCCTGGGCAGGCTTATCTATCTGACTGGTGGTGACTGGGAAGGCGAGCACAGGTTGATGGAGTGGCTTCGCCTTTGTATTAGACCACTGTAGGCCAGTTACTTTGACTCCATACCTATGGCTAATGAACAGAGCTCAGAGTGAAGGGATCTTAATTTTTTTAAAGGTTGGATCTGTTCCTGTCTATGTTGGAAGGATGCTCACAAAGGAGCCAGTTTAGGCAAGGGAAGTGGGGAAAAATATCTGGGGGGGCGGCATTTGTACCCTGAAGGGCCAGAGCACAAAAGGCAGGAGGGATATAGGAGGGGTTGGATGTGTAAGTCCTATAGGCTATGGCAGGGTCTTGAGAGGTGCAGGGTCTTCTGAATGGTAGCGAGCTGCTTCCTTCTCCAAGGTAGCCTCCTCTACAGGGGTCAATGAGTCTCCGGAATTTAAAACTGGATAAAGGCAGTTGGTAACCATTGGAGCCTTAATCATTAGGGTGGTATTTTGAGGGGGACCAGGAAGGTTCCCATGGTCCTGGGGAGCCTGAGAAGGGTCTATGTCTATACTAACTGATGGGCATGCTGAGGGGATACGAGAAGTATTTGCATAGCCTCTTCCCCAACCTCGACAAGTTTTAAGGTACCATTGTCAAAGGGTGAACTTTTAAGAATTTCATTAATTAAGTTTCAGTAAGAAAAGGTGGGAACAGGCACTTTTTCTGGGCCAAAGGATTCATAATAATCTTTTAAACAGTCTCCTACTCCAAGCCATCTTTTACCATCAATGGTCCTTTCAAGAGGAAACCATGGACACTGCTCTCTTATGTATGAAAAAAAAAATTAAGTCTTTTTTCTAAACACGCGCCCCCATGTCTGCAAGGACTCCTTGTAGCCTGACAAAAACAAATCATGTGACGAAACTGCTTGTCCCATAGTGGGTCAATCACCGTGCGTCATCCCCAAGCTCCTCCTGAATCTGTCTCTCGGTGGTGTCTTCTGCAGTTATTGCAAGCTCCGCTTGACCAAATCTTCCAGGAGGACGGGGTCCCCCTCATTCAAAAGCTCAAGCCCCAGTCGGTGGGCGCCAGATGTCCCAGCCGGCAGGACACATCAACGTGGGCAGCGAACCTAGATAGGGAGGAATGAAGGGACAAGAGACACGAGAGATGACAGCAAGACAGGAGTTCTGATCAAGCTGCAAACTTTTATTGTTCACACAGGGGTATTTGTATGCTGGATGTGGGAAATCTCTCTTATTGGCAGTTCCTAGATGTCTTCACAAGGTGAGATAACCTCAGAAAGTTTCAGAAAGACAGATGGCTGCAGGATGTCTCAGGGAGACAGATGGCTACAGGATGTCTCTCAGACAGGATGTCTCCTGGTGGCTGTTTCTTGTAAGTGTCAGGCTATTCTTTGAAGGAGAATAGAATTCCTTCTACCTCTGACAGTCAGGGATTCAGTATTTTGAATAGAAAATTGGAAAATGAATCCAATGTTTATGCAAATATGTGCTACCCAAAAGTCTTCCCACTCTCATTCAGAACAATGCCTTGACATTACCTTCACCCCAAGTAAGACACAATAAGAGAAGAAGAGTTAGAAAATCTGTGAATACACATCTGGAATGGAAAATTCTCAGTAGTTAACAACCTTGGAGGTGGTAGAGGTGTTTCGAAAAGTAAGGTACATGGTAAAAACTCCACAAACATGGAGCTCTGTTGGCCTAAAGACTTCTTGAGAAACTGCCTCTGAGGTTGGGCACTTGAAATATATGTTGTTGTCAGGAGTTTTAACTTCCTTTGTAGTGAGACCATCAAATCTGGGTCTGCATCTGTGTGACCTGGAGCACATGGTTTCTTATTTTCCAATAAACATGAGGCAGCAGGGCTGAATTCTCTCTTTGTAGGTAATTTGTTGCCATTTGGGGGCAAAGTGTCTCCCAGTGTGGACTTTGAAGCCATTTGGTCTTCCTCTACTTTTCATGGTGTTTCTTGCAGCTGCATTGGGAGTTTAGTATTTGCTTCACGAAATACGAAGAGGTCAACTAGGACAGAGTGCTGGAGGGAGTTCTGTCACGTGTGTTGGTTAAGGGTCTGCAGGAGAGTGCACCAACCAGGCTTCTATCCCACATAGCTTGCCCCCTTGACAATAGCAATCTGATTCTAAACATTGCCCTGAAACCTCTCCGTATAACAAGATGCCTTTACATACAAGGGTATGGGGGCTGCACCATGTCAGTCACAAACCATTTGGAAGCCAATGGCAGATCAACATGACCCCATCACAGATGTTTTAACAAACACCTACACTCCACTGCTCTAGGCCGACTACTCATCGGGCTCCAAATTACTGGCATCTCTGTTCTACATGATTTTCATGAAACCCAGTCAATCAAGGCATTGTCTGGTACACTCATGGTCATCTATAAGACATCCAAAGGTTCTCCACTGACACCTGTTCATGGGAATTTCAAAAATTTAATGGTATTTATCTAGCCTTTTTTCAAGGATGAAGTTTGAGGCACTGTGGGGTTTAATTCATTCAGGAACCATGAAATGGAGAGGAAGCTTATTTCAATCAAATCTCTGGAGAATTCTAACAGGCAATGATTCCCAACGACAGGCTAAAAGGTCACATTAAGCCAGGCATTTGAGGTCTACAATGTGTGATCCTTTTGTGCTTTGACTTGCAACTATGGCTGCCAATTCTTTAAAAATAAAATCATGTGATATCCTTCCTGAGATTCCCAGTGCTCTGTGGAAAGCCACCCTGGGCCTTGATCTCAGTTTCCAAGGGCGACTCTCATGCGTGGCCTCCTAAAATCCCAACACAATACATGGCAATACTTTTTTGAGGTCAGTTCCATAACTCAGTTTCTAAGGGGAATCACACCAGTGTTCAAGCCCAGGTGGACCCAGTCATCTCTTCCAACGGCCACAAAAATGACCACAATTAAAACCAAAACACTCCCACATGGCCCTCATCTTCTTCCATATAGACACTAATCATAACCTCAGGCTGTAGGTTTCCATGAGGGCCAAAGCCAAAGACAGTATCCAAAATAAGGTCCCTTTCCCCCATTTGCTTAAAGTCAGTGTGGCAGGGAGACCCTTCCTGTGAACCAGAAGTGATGAAAGAGGCCTGCCCTTAATACTGCTCTGATTCTCCATTTTGTGGCCTAATTACTGTGGGGTTTAGATTCCTTATGTTAATTGGGGTCATGAGAAAACCCAAGCACCTATGGCCTAGCCTCTGTAGTGATTTGAAGAACTCATTTGACCCAAAGGATCCCTATTCTCAAAGATGGAGGTCAGGAACCTTACAGAGGAAGGTGAGAGACTTCATCCACAATGACTGCTCTTATGGGTATTTTGGTTTTGGATGCACACATGGGATTTTTTTAGATCCATTAGGTGCTGAGAATCTAAGCCACAACCTCACACAGGGCCAAGAAGCTGATTCAGACACATCCCTTTCAAAGCAATTAAGCAAAGAGCCAAAGGTGATGCCCATTCATTTCCATTTGAAAACTCTTCAGTCTTCACAAAGGGGTGGCCTGAGGCAAAGACTTTCCTGACATTAAGGGCAATAGTACAATAGGTAAGCAAAAGGCCCAAAGCAGGGTTTCTCCACTGAGACTTTCCTGATCACACTGATATCTGAGTTTTCTGAGATGCTCACCATTGCCTTCAGCTATCCAGTACATGGCCATGTCACAGAGCTTAAAGGTGGTACATATCTTGGACACAAAACCATGAGCCTATTCTGGAGTTTGGCCAAAATTCAGAAAGAAAATAGGATCTTAGGAAGATATTAGGAGTGGCCGATCCATATGGCAAGCCATAGACCATTCATAAATAGGACAGGATGAACACTGGTAAGATTTCTACTAGATAGGACATATGTATTGATGCGCTCTCTTTTCTAATGTCTACAACCACGGACACAGTGGGATACACAGACATAGAAACACTCGCCTTGTCAAAAGACTTACTAGAAACAATTCACACCAAACCAAACAAAACGACTTTCCTACCTATTCTCAGAACATGAGACAAAACCACAAACCCACACCCACACCCACACCCACACAGACCCCCAAGTAGGTCTGTGAAAATATGGAGTGTCCTTTGACTGGTGGGCCATAATATATTCCCCCATAATGGGCTGTTCTCTCTCAGATCTGGTCTCCGTGTCCAACTCTGTGAAGCTGTTAGGAGCCAGCGGTGAGCCACTACCTTCTTTCTCAGGAAAGGCCCCTCCTCAGACCTTCCTGGCATTAGGCCATCCTCACATCAGTAGGTACCAAGAAAGACTGTCTCTGTCCTTGGAAAATCCAAACAAGTTTGACCACTGGGACATGAACTGGGACTGGCTCTGGGTGCCTGACTTCCTGTATCCCAAGTTCAGAGAGTTCCATCACCAAGGAAGTGAGGTGAGGTCACTTCCTTCAGGAACTAAATGAGGTCACTGCCTTGGCAACAACTTTTTCCTAAAAGTTGCTTCTAAGGGTCCCATGAGATGGAGGATGCACCTACTCGCTCTGACATTTTCACAAGTTAGAATGGTATATCAACCATAGGCACCCGGGAACAGCTCTCCACACAGGCCTGGTTTGGTCCATCTTCTCTACATTAAGATGAAAGACGCTGATTCAGACACATCCCTTCATCCTGACCAGGTTGTTTACCATGGAAGTTGACTTTTCCCCCCTCAGGTCCTTCATAGCTGCCTACATCTTCTCCATGGATCATTTCTGCATGGACCTTCGAGGTTCTCAGCAGGTGGAAGTTTCCCTACACTCCTGTATTGTAAGACCAACTCTGTCCCTGCTTTTCTGTAAAGTTAGATTGAGGGAACAGTGTATGGTTAGTGTAATAACAGGTTCGATTTGGGTTAGGAATCATTCTACGCGATGAATAATGGTATTGGGAACCTGCGATATTTATTAAATTATATTGGTAAAATATATGTATGAAAACAGAAATCTAGGATTTGAAGCCCAGAAGGGCATTGGGCCCTTGATTGGGATACGTAGTGTTGAATTAGGTTCTGCACAGATGTCTCAGATAAATCCATTTACAATGGTATAGGACCTTGTACATTGGATGATTGAATGAGGAAGAGAACATCCAGTCAAAAAGGGATAGTTGGTACGATTAGGTAGATAGTCGGTAGGTTTAGGAAGAAGAGTGAGTACAGGATTTGGACGGAAATTTCTTTTTTTTTTTTATTGGTTGTTCAAAACCCTACAAAGCTCTTGACATATCATATTTCATAAATTAGCATACATTAGCTTCAAGTGAGTTATGAACTCCCTTTTTTGCCCCAAGTACAGATTGCAGAATCACATGGGTTACACATCCACATTTTTACATAATACCATAATAGTAACTGTTGTATTCTGCTAACTTTCCTATCCTCTACTATCCCCCCTCCCCTCCCCTCCCATCTTCTCTCTCTACCCCTTCTACTGTAATTCATTTCTCACCTTGTTTATTTTCCCATTCCACTTACAACCTCTTATATGTAATTTAGTATAACAATGAGGGTCTCCCTCCGTTTCCATGCAATTCCCCTTTTCTCTCCCTTTCCCTCCCACCTCATGTCTCTGTTTAATGTTAATCTTTTCTTCCTGCTCTTCCTCCCTGCTTTATTCTTAGTTGCTCTCATTATATCAAAGATGACATTTGGTATTTGTTTTTTAGGGATTGGCTAGCTTCACTAAGCATAATCTGCTCTAGTGCCATCCATTTCCCTGCAAATTCCAAGATTTTGTCATTTTTTAGTGCTGCGTAATACTCCACGGTGTATAGATGCCACATTTTTTTAATCCATTCATCCATTGAAGGGCATCTGGGTTGGTTCCACAATCTAGCTATTGTAAATTGTGCTGCTATGAACATCGATGTGGCAGTACCCCTGTAATACGCTCTTTTAAGGTCTTCAGGGAATAGTCCGAGAAGGGCAATAGCTGGGTCAAATGGAGGTTCCATTCCCAGCTTTCCCAGGAATCTCCATACTGCTTTCCAAATTGGCCGCACCAATTTGCAGCCCCACCAGCAATGTACAAGAGAACCCTTTTCCCCACATCCTCGCCAGCACTTGTTGTTGTTTGACTTCATAATGGCTGCCAATCTTACTGGAGTGAGATGGTATCTTAGGGTGGTTTTGATTTGCATTTCTCTGACTGCTAGAGATGATGAGCATTTTTTCATGTACTTGTTGATTGATTGTATGTCCTCCTCGGAGAAGTTTCTGTTCAGGTCCTTGGCCCATTTGTTGATTGGGTTATTTGTTATCTTATTGTCTAATTTTTTAAGTTCTTTGTATATTCTGGATATTAGGGCTCTATCTGACGTGTGAGGAGTAAATATTTGTTCCCATGATGTAGGCTCCCTATTTACTTCTCTTATTGTTTCTTTTGCTGTGAAAAACCTTATTAGTTTAAGTAAGTCCCATTTGTTGATTCTTGCTATTAACTCCTGTGCTATGGGTGTCCTATTAAGGAATTTGGAGCCCGACCCCACTATATGTAGATCGTAGCCAACTTTTTCTTCTATCACACGCAGAGTCTCTGATTTGATATCAAGGTCTTTGATCCATTTTGAGTTAACTTTTGTGCATGGTGAGAGGAGGGGGTTCAGTTTCATTTTGTTGCATATGGATTTCCAGTTTTCCCAACACCATTTGTTGAAGATGCTATCCTTCCTCCATTGCATGCTTTTAGCCCCTTTATCAAATATAAGATAGTTGTAACTTTGTGGATTGGTCTCTGTGCCCTCTATTCTGTACCATTGGTCCACCCGCCTGTTTTGGTACCCGTACCATGCTGTCTTTGTTACTATTGCTCTGTAATATAGTTTGAAATCCGGTATCGCTATACCGCCTGATTCGCACTTTCTGCTTAGAATTGCTTTTGCTATTCTGGGTCTTTTATTTTTCCATATGAATTCCATGATTGCTTTATCTATTTCTACAAGCAATGCCTTTGGGATTTTGATTGGCATTGCATTAAACCTATATAGAACTTTTGGTAATATCGCCATTTTGATGATGTTAGTTCTGCCTATCCATGAACAGGGTATATTTTTCCATCTTCTAAGATCTTCTTCTACTTCTCTCTTTAGGGTTCTGTAGTTTTCATTGTATAAATCTTTCACTTCTTTTGTTAGGTTGATTCCCAAGTATTTTATTTTTTTTGAGGATATTGTGAATGGAGTGGTTTTCCTCATTTCCATTTCAGAAGTTTTGTTGCTGATATACAAGAATGCCTTTCATTTATGCGTGTTGATTTTATATCCTGCTACTTTGCTGAATTCATTTATTAGTTCTAGTAGTTTTTTTGTAGACCCTTTTTGGTCTTCTATGTATAAAATCATGTCATCCGCAAATAATGATAATTTAAGTTCTTCTTTTCCAATTTTTATGCCTTTAATTTCTTTCGTCTGTCTAATTGCTCTGGCCAGTGTTTCGAGAACTATATTGAATAGAAGTGGTGATAGAGGGCATCCCTGTCTTGTTCC
Source organism: Callospermophilus lateralis (assembly GCF_048772815.1). Lineage (NCBI taxonomy): Eukaryota > Metazoa > Chordata > Mammalia > Rodentia > Sciuridae > Callospermophilus > Callospermophilus lateralis. Next base: position 214,660 of record NW_027513702.1, read on the forward strand.
AGATTTTAGAGGGAATGCCTTCAATTTTTCACCATTCAGAATGATGCTAGCCTGAGGCTTAGCATAGATAGCTTTTACAATGTCAAGGTAATTTCCTGTTATCCCTAGTTTTTCTAATGTTTCGAACATCAAGGGATGCTGTACTTGTCGAATGCTTTTTCTGCATCTATCAAGATGGTCATATGGTTCTTATCTTTAAGTCTATTGATGTGGTGAATAACATTTATTGATTTCCGTATATTGAACCATCCTTGCATCCCAGGGATGAATCCTACTTGATCATGGAGCACAATTTTTTTGATGTGCCTTTGTATCCGATTCGCCAGAATTTTATTGAGGATTTTTGCATCTAGGTTCATCAGGGTTATTGTTCTGAAGTTTTTTTTTTGATGTGTCTTTGTCTGGTTTCGGAATCAACGTGATGTTGGCCTCATAGAATGAATTTGGAAGAGCTCCCTCTTTTTCTATTTTCTGAAATAACTTGAAAAGTATTGGTATTAATTCTTCTTTAAAAGTTTTGTAAAACTCCGCTGTATACCCATCCGGTCCCGGGCTTTTCTTGGTGGGTAGTCTCTTGATTGCTTCTTCAATTTCATCCATTGGTATTGGTCTGTTCAAATTGTGTGTATCCTCCTGACTCAGTCTGGGCAAATCATATGTATTAAGAAATTTATCGATGTCTTCACTATCTTCTATTTTATTGGAATATAGGTTTTCAAAATAATTTCTAATTGTCTTCTGAATTTCTGTAGCATCTGTTGTGATATTGCCTTTTTCATCCTGTATGTTAGTAATTTGAGTTCTCTATCCTCTTCGTTAGTATGGCTAAGGGTCTGTCAATCTTGTTAATTTTTTCGAAGAACCAACTTTTAGTTTTGTTGATTTTTTCAATAGTTTTTTTTGTTTCAATTTTGTTGATTTCCGCTCTGATTTTAATTATTTCTTGCCTTCTGCTGCATTTGCTGTTGTTTTGTTCATCCTTTTCTAGGGCTTTGAGATGAAGTGTGAGCTCATTTATTTGTTGGTTTTTCCTTTTTTTGAGGAATGACCTCCAGGCGATGATGGTTAGGGTAATAACAGGTTCGATTTCGGTTAGGAATCATTCTGCACGATGAATAATGGTATTGGGAACCTGCGATATTTATTAAATTATATTGGTAAAATATATGTATGAAAACAGAAATCTAGGATTTGAAGCCCAGAAGGGCATTAGGCCCTTGATTGGGATACGTAGTGTTGAAATAGGTTCTGCACAGATGTCTCAGATAAATCCATTTACAATGGCATAGGACCTTGTACATTGGATGATTGAATGAGGAAGAGAACATCCAGTCAAAAAGGGATAGTCGGTACGATTAGGTAGATAGTCGGTAGGTTTAGGAAGAAGAGTGAGTACAGGATTTGGACGGAAATTTCTTTAGCAATAGGGTTTCAGTTACAGAGTGAATGTAAATGTCAGCACATATGAAAATTCAGTCACAATGATGAACTTTGAAAAATATGTAGAAAAGCAGATAATAATAGAGACTTTACAAAATCAGGCAAAGTATAAAGTGAGTGATAGGATTAGACATTTTGAACACTGTTGAGTTTGAATATATAATCTTAAGAAGAAACAAATATGCAGTGACCATTAGGATTGACATTTGAGAGCATTAGGAAACCTGGACATGGATGCTTTTAGTAATCCATGTTCACTTTCATTTTAGACTTTGGTACAATCATAAGTGTGACCTTTGCATTTTTTGTCCAGAATATTACTGTCATAGAATGTATATGTGGATCAGATGACATGAGCATTACTTCAAGGATTTCTGGAAGTAATGTTTTCAAGACCTATAAATTACTATTGGGGGTAAAAGAGGTGTACCCTGTGTCCATGAATATAGACATAATGCATGAATAGACCACATTTTGAATAAATAATTTAACTGTTCCCACTTTAAATAATGGATTGAATTAATATATGAAATATTATAAGAAATCTTGTATTGATATAATATCATTCATTCCAACCAGTAATACATCTATATGTAATATTAGGGTTATGATTATCATGAAAGGTGTATGAGTATTGCTTCAAAAGTGATCATAGAAATCCAAATTAATGTGTTTGGAAAGAAGTCTCATAAAAAGACCAGTCAAGAAACATGGAGGAATACATGTGATCTGAAGAAGAAAATGATTGAAAGTGAAACAAATGCCTATAAACTTGCGAAGTTGTGGATGAAATATATATCCCATGATGTGAATAAATTGAAGAAATAGTAATGTACCAGTGTTGAATAAAATGAACATCCAAATACACATCATGTCCCATAGGAATCTACTTGCGTTGATGTTAAACTAGGTCAGTTACTGTAGAAATATTAGGATTTGTATGCACCATTCACTAAAGTTAGTTTTCAGTACTAAGAAACAAATATGTATATCAGGAGAATGAATATTTTGAGAAAACTCTTGAGAAAATTTGATTATAAATCCACATACTTGAATATGAATGAGTTAAGGGAGTGTATAATAAGACACATATTTCATATTTTGAAAAATCTGGAGAATATATATATATATATATATATATATATATATATATATATACACACACACAAACACACACAGACATTAAAAATAGCATAATATATGCTATATGAAATTCACCATGAAATTTATATCATCCAGAGATCCAAAAATATTTATTTTATTTAACATGGATTTATGTATAATGTTGTTCAACTAGGAAGCTCACGCATAGGTTGAATTTTCAGTTCTAAAGCGTTTAGGAGGAGTGATCTCTTAAAATTTGTATCTGCCAAGTCATCCACTTCACAAAAATGTACGTGTGGTATCAGGTAAGATTCTATAATTTCATGTAAAAATACATGTGCTGAATAGACTACAGAGACAGGGAAACAGGAATTCACATATTTGTTAACTTTAAAACACATGGAGAAATATTTTAACAAATAATTGACTAGATTTATAACTCCTACCCTAAATAATGCAAAAGGCAATTCCACTATACACCATGCCTTCTCTGAACTGCTTGTATTTCTATTTTTTTTTGGTTTATTTTTCTCCATCTTATTAGGATTAGTTGTCAGAGTCTAGTAGGGTAAGTGTTAGTGTGAGGTATTCAGTATTTTGAAAGGAAAATTGGAAAATGAATACAATGTGTATGTAAATATGTTGTACACAAAAATCTTCCCACTCTCATCCAGAACAATGCCTTGACATTACAATCGCGCAGAGTAAGACACAATTAGAAAAGAAGAGTTAGAAAATCTGTGAATAAATATCTGGAATGGAATATGCTCAGGAGTTCACAACCTTGGAGGAGGTAGAGGAGATTCCAAAAAAGTAAGGGACAGTGTAATCATTCCAAAAACATGGAGCTCTGCTGGCGTAAAGACTTCTTGAGAAACTGCCTCTGAGGGTGGGCACTTGAAATATATGTTGTTGTCGGGAGCTTCAGCTTCGTTTTTAGTGAGACCATCAAATCAGCGTCTTCATCTATGTGACCTGGAGGACATGGTTTCTTATTTTCCCTGAACATGAGTCAGCAGTGCTGAATACTCTCTTTGTAGGTAAACAGTGGACACGAGGGGCTAAGTGTATCCACATGGGCCTGTGAAGCTATTTGGTCATTCTCCACTTTTCGTGGTGTTTCTTGCTGCTGCACTGGGATTTTGGTATTTGCTTCACGAAATACAAAGAATTCAACTGTTACTCTGTGCATGAGGGGGTTCTATCACGTGTGGTGGGTCAGGGTCTGCAGGAGAATGCACCTAACAGGCTTATATCCCACATAGTTGCCCCCTTGACCATAGCAACCTGATTCTAAATATTTCCCTAAAACCTCTGCATATAACAAGATGCCTTTACATTGAAGGGACTGCTGGCTGCACCACATCAGTCACAAGCCATTTGGAAGCCAAAGGCAGATCCACATGACCACACCGCAGATGTTTTATCACACACCTGCCCACCAATGCTCTAGGCCCACTCCTCAGCAGGCTCCAACATCCTGGCATCACTGTTCTGCACAATTTTTATGAAAACCAGTCAATCAAGGCACTGACTGTTATTCTTATGATCGGCCACAGGATGTCCAAAGAATCTCCAGTGCCAACTTGTCATGGGAATTTTAAAAATTTCATGATATATTGACCTAGCCATTTTTCAAGGATGAAGTTGGAGGCATTCTGGAACTAATAAATGGTGAGGAAGCTCATTTCAATGAAATATCTGGAGATCTCTCACAGGAAAGACTTCCCAAAGAGTGGCCAAAAGGTCACATGAATCCAGGAACATTGAGGTCTACAATGTGAGGTCCATGTGTGTTTTGACTCTCAACAATGGTTGCAAGTTTTTCAAACAAAATCATGTGATATCCTGGCTGAGATTTCCAGTGCTCTGTGAATAACTACCCTGGGCCTAGATCTCAGTTTCCAAGGGCGACTCTCATGCGTGGCCTCCTAAAATTCCAACACTATTCATGGCAATACTTTTCTGAGTTCAGTACGAGAACTCAGTCTTAATGCAGAATCCCACCAAAGTTCAAGCCAAGGTGGACCATGTAATCTCTACTAACCGCCACAAAAATGACTACAATTAAAACCAAAACACTCCCACATGGCCCTCATTTTCTTCCATACAGACACTCATCATAACCTATGGCTGGAGGTTTCCGTGAGGGGTGCAGCCCAAGACAGTGTCCAAAATAAGCTTCCTTGCCCCTCATTTGCCTAAAGTCAGAGTGGCCTGGACACCCTTCCTGTGAACTAAGAGTGATCAAATAGGCCTGCCGTTTATTTTGCTCTGCTTCTTAAATTTGAGGCCTACTGATGGTGGGATTTAGATTCTTCATGTGAATTGGAGTCATGAGAAAACCCAATCACCTATGGGCTAGAATCTGCAGGGCTTTGAAGAACTTATTTGACCCAAAGGAGGCCTATTCTCACTTAATGGAGGTCAGGAACCTTACCACGGAAGGAGAGAGACTTCATCCACAATGATTGCTCTTTTGGACATTTTGCTTTTGGATGCATACATGGGATCTCTCTTTAGATCCATCAGGTGCAGAGAATCTAAGCCACAGAATTACACAAGGCCAAGAGGCTGATTAAGACATATCCCTTTCCAAAGCAATTAAGCAAAGAGCCACAGTTGATGCCCCTTCATTTGCAGTTGAAAACTTTTCTTCAGGCTTCAAAAAGGGTGGCCTGAGGAAAAGACTTTCCTGACATTCAGGGCAACAGAACATTAGGTAAGGAAAAGGCCCAAAGCATGGTTTCTCCACTGAGTCTTTACTGGTCACACTGATATCTGAGTTTTCTGAGATGCTCGCCATGCCCTTCATTTAACCAATACATGGCCGTGTCACAGAGCTTGGAGGTGGTACATATCTTGGACACAAAACCATGAGCCTATTCTGGAGAGTGGCCAGAATTCAGGAAGCAAACAGTAACTTAGGAAGATAGCAGGTGTTGCCGATCCATAAGGCAAGCCGCAGTCCATTCATAAATTGGGAAGGATGAATGCTGGGAAGCTTTCTACTAGACAAGACTCATCCATTGATGCATTCTCTTTGCTAATGTCTACAACCACTGACACAGTGAGATACACAGACATAGAAACACTCGCCTTTTCATACGACTTTCTGGAAACACTTTACTCCAAACCAAACAAACCGCCTTTCAGACATATTCTCAGAGCATGAGAAAAAAAACCACAAACCCACACCCCCAGCCAGATAAGCACCTCCTTCCTCCAAGTAGGTTTGTGACTATCCGGAGTGTCCTCTGACTGATAGGCCATACTATGTTCCCCCGAAATGGCCTCTCCTATCTCACATCTGGTGTCCATGGCCAATTCTGTGAAGTTGTCAGGAGCCAGCAGTTAGCCACTGCCTTCTTTCTCAGGAAAGGCCCCTCTTAAGAGCTTTCCTGTCATTTGTCCATTCTCACATCAGTAGATACCAAGAAAGACTGACTCTGTCCTTGTTATATCAAACAAGTGAGACCACTAGGTCTGGGACTGAGACAGGCTCTAGGTGCCTGGCTTCCTGGATCCCAAGTTCAGAAAGTGCCATGAACAAAAAAGTGAGGTGAGGTAATTTCTTTCAGGAACTGAATGAGGTTACTGCCTTGGCAACCAGTTTGTCCTAACACATGCATCCAAGTGTCCCATGACATGTAGGCTGACCGTATTTCTGTGACACTTTCACAAGTTAGAATGGTATATCAACCATAGGCACCTGGGAACAGCTCTCCACACAGGCCTCATTTGGTCCATCTTCTCTAGATTAAGAAGAGAGAGGCTGATTCAGACAAAAGCCTTCATCCTGACCAGGTTGTTTGCATGGAAGATGACTTTTGATCTCTCAGGACATTCATACCTGCCTACATCTTCTCCAGGGATCAATTCTGCATGGACCTTTGAGGTTCTCAGCAGGTGGACAATCCCCTACTTTCCTGTATTGTAAGACCAACTCTGCACCTGCTCTTTTGTAAATGTAGATTGAGGGAACAGTTTATGGTTAGGGTTAATTACATGTTTGTTTTGGGTTAGGAATCATTTTGCTGGATGAATAATGGTATTGGGAATCTGTGATATATATAAGAACATAGAGTTGAAAAATATGTATGAAAACAGAAATGTAGTAAGATTTAAAGTCCATATTGGCATTGGGCCTTTGATTTGGATACTTAGCTTTGAATTACGTTCTGCAGTGATGTCTCAGATAAATTGATTATCAATGACATAGGACCTTGTACCTTGGATGATAGATTGTAGAAAAGAACATCCACTCAAACAGGGATAGTCCATAGGATTAGGAAGATAGTCAGTAGGTTTTGCAAGAAGTGTGAGTACAGGATATGGATCAAAAGTTCTTTATCAATAGGGTTTCGGTAATAGAATGAATGTCAATGTCAGCACATGTGAAGAGTCAGTCACATAGGTAAACTGGGGAAAATATGTAGGAAAGGAAACATCAATAGAGACAGTAGGAAATCAGGCAAAGTATAAAGTGAGTGATAGGATTAGACATTTTAACAGGGTTGATGTTGACTATATAATCTTCGAAGAAACAAATATGTAGTCACCAATAGGATGGACATTTGAGAGAATTAGGCAACCTAGACATCAATGTTTTTAGTAATCCATGCTCCCCTTCAATTTAGGCTTTTGTACAAACATATGTGTGATCTTTGCATTTTGTATCCAAAATAGTACTGTGATAAAATGTATACGTAGATCAGGTGACATAAGTATTTTTCCACCATTTCAGGGAGCAATATTTTGAAGATGTATAAATTAGTATTGCGGGTACAAAGAGGTGTACCCTGTGTCTATGAATATAGAGATAATGCATGAATAGATGATACTGTGAATAAATAATATAACTGATTCCAATTTAAATAATGGATTAAATTGATATCTTAAAATATATAAGAAATCTTATATTGATACACAGTCATTCATTCCTATCAGTTATACATCTAATGGTAATATGAGGGTTATGGTTTGTCATTAAGGGTGTGTGAGTTTTGCTTCAAAAGTAATTATGGAAATCGAAAATAATGTGTTTGTAAAGAAGTCTCATGAAGAGACTAGTCAAGAAACATGGAGGAATACATGTGTTCTGAAGCAGGAAGTAATTGAAAGTGAAACAAATTGATATAAATTAGCGAACTTGTGGATGAAATATATATCCCATGATGTGCATAAACTGAAGAAATAGTAATGTACCAGTGTTGAATACAAATGAACGTCAAAATACATATCATGTCCCATAGGAATCTACTTGCATTGATGTTAAACTTGATCAGTAACTGTAGAAATATTAGGATTTGTATGCATCATTCACTGAAGTTAGTTTTCAGTACTAGGAAACAAATATGTATTTCAGGTGGATGAATATTTCTGAGAATAATCTTGTGAAAAGTTGATAATAAATCCACATACATGAACATGAATAAATTTTGGGAGTGTATAATAAGACACATATATTTCATATTTTCAAAAATCTGGAGAGTGTGTATATATATATATATATATAGATATATATATATAGATATAGATATAGATATAGATAGATATATAGATATATAGATATATATATAGATACATATATATACATATGCCTATATATATACACACACACACACTCACACAGACATTAAAAAGTAGCAATATATATGCCAATCGAAATTTATTATGAAATATATATAATCCACACATCCCAAAATATACTTTTTACTGAACATGGATTTATATATAATTTTGTTCAGCTAGAAAGGTCACCAATAGTTTGAATTTTCAGTTCCAACAGCATTAAAAGGAGTGATCTCTTCTCACAATTTGCATCTGCCAAGTCAGCAACCTCTCAAGTATATACATGTGATACCAGGTAGGATTCTATATGTGCATATAAAAACACATGTGCTGAATAGGCCACAGAGAAAGGGAGAGAGGAATTCACATATTTGTTAACTTTAAAAACACATGGAGAACTGTTTTAATTAAAAATTGAGTAGATTTATAATTCCTACCCTATATAATGCAAAAGGCAAGTCCAATTATACAACATGACTCCTCTGAACTGCTTGTATTTCTATTCTGTTTTGGTTATTATTCTCCATCATGTTAGGATTAGTAGTCAGAGTCTAGTGGGGTATGTGTTAGTGTCCAAAATAAGCTCTCTTACCCCTCATTTGCCTAAAGTCATGGGGGCCTGGACACCCTGCATTTGAACCAGGAGTGATAAAATAGGACTGCAGTTAATACTGCTCTGCTTCTCCATTTTGAAGCCTACTGCCTGTCAGGTATAGATTCTTTATGTGATTTGGAATAATGAGAAAACCCAAGCACTTCTTTAGGGCTTTGAAGATTTCATTTGAACCAAATGATCCCTATTCTCACTTGATGTAGGTCAGGAACATAACAAAGGAAGGCAAGACACTTCATCCACCATAACTGATCTTTTTGCCATTTTGGTTTGGATGCACACATGGGATCTTTCTTTAGATCCATCAGGTGCTGAGAATCTAAGCCACAACCTCACACAGGTCCAAGAGGCTGATTAAGCACATCCATTTCCAAAGAAACTAAGCAAAGAGCCACAGGTGATGACCATTCATTTTCATTTGAAAACTGTTTTCTTCAGGCTTCACAAAGGGGTGGCCTGAGGCAAAGACCTTCCTGACATTCAGGGCAACAGAAAAATAGGTAAGAGTATGGCCCAAAGCAGGGTTTCTCCACTGAGAATTTCCTGGTCACACTGATATCTGAGTTTTCTGAGATTCTCGCCATTCCTTACCGCTATCCAGTACATGGCCATGTAACAGAGCTTGGAGGTGGTACATATCTTGGACACAAAACCATGAGCCTATTCTGCAGAGTTGCCAGAATTCAGGAAGAAAACAGGAACTTAGGAAGATAGTAGGTGTTGTCCCTCCATAAGGCAAGCTGCAGTTCATTCATAAATTGGACAGGATGAATGCTGGGAAGCTTTCTACGAGACAGGACATATCCATTGATGCATTCTCTTTTCTAATGTCTACAACCACGGACACAGTGGGATACACAGGCATAGAATCACTCACCTTGTCAAAAGACTTACTAGAAACAGTCCATTCCAAACCAAACAAACTGTCTTTTCTACCTATTCTCAGAACATGAGACAAAACCACAAACTGACACTCACACTCACAAAGGCATCTCCTTCCCGCAAGTACGTCTCTGACTATCTGGAGTGTCCTCTGTCTGTTGGGCCGTATTATGTTCCAATGAAATGTCCTGTCCTGTCTCAGATCTGTCTCCTTTGCAAACTCTGTGAAGTTCTCAGGAGCCAGCGGTGAGCCACTACCTGCTTTCTCAGGAAAGGCCCCTCTTCAGATCTGTCCTGGCATTTGGCAATCCTCACATCAGTAGATACCAAGAAATACTGACTCTGTCCTTGGTACATCCAAACAAGTGAGCCCACTGGGATTGGGACTGGGACTGGCTCTGGCAGCCTGGCATCTTGGATCCCAAGTTCAGAGAGTTACATCACCAAGGAAGTGAGGTAGGTCACTTTCTTCAGGAAATGTATGAGGTCACTACCTTGGCAATCACTTTGTTTTAACATTTGCTTCCAAGGGTCCCATGAGATAGAGGCTGCCCCTACTTTCGGTGACAACTTCACAAGATAGAATGGTATAACAAACATAGGCGCCTGGGAACATCTCCCCACACAGGACTGGTTTAGTCCATCTTCTCTACATTTAGATAGAGAGACTGATTCAGACACATCCCTTCATCCTGACAAGGGGGTTTGCCATGCAAGATGACTTTTGCTCTCTCAACTCCTTCATAGCTGCCTACGTCTTCTCCAGGGATCATTTCTGCATGGACCTTTGAGGATCTCAGCAGGTTTAAGAACCCCTACATTCCTGTATTGTAAAAGCAACTCTGTCCCTGCTCTTCTGTAAAGTTTGATTCAGGGAAGAGTGTATGGTTACGGTTAATAAAAGTTCAATTTGGGTTAAGAAACATTCTACGGCATGAATAATGGTATTGGGAACCTGTAATATTTACAAGAATGTAAAAGTGAAATATAAGAATGAAAACAGAAATCTAGGTAAGATTTGAAGCCCAGAAGGGCATTGGGCCCTTGATTGGGATACTTAGCTTTGAATTATGTTCTGCAGAAATGTCTCAGATAAATCAATGTTCAATGGCATAGGACTTTGTACCTTGAATGATGGAATGTCAAAGAGAACTTCTAGTCAAAAAGGGATAGTCGGTATTATTAGAAAGGTAGTCTGTAGGTTTAGAACTAAGAGTGAGTATAGGATTTGGACCAAAAGTTCTTTTGCAATAGGGTTTCTGGTAGAGATTGAATGTAAATGTGAGCACATGTGAAGAGTCAGTCACAATGATAATCTGGGGAAAATATGTAGGAAAGCAGATATCAATAGAGACATTAGGAAATCAGGCAAATGAAAAAGTGAGTGATAAGATTAGACATTTTCAACGGGCTTGAGGTTGAATATATAATCTTAGGAAGAAACAAATATGTAGTCAAGAATAGGATTCACATTTGAGAGCATTAGGCAAACTGGACATGGAAGTTTTTAGTAATCCATGTTCACTTTCCATTTAGGTTTGGTAAAATCATAAGTGTCACCTTTGCGTTTTGTGTCCAGAATATTACTGTGATAAAATGTATATGTAAATCAGGTGACATGTGCATTTCTTCCACCATTTCTGGGAGCAATATTTTGAAGACGTATAAATTAGTATTGGGGGTACAAAGAGGTGTATCCTGTGTCTATGAATATAGAGATAATGCATGAAAAGACCATACTGTGAATAAATAATATAACTGGTTCCACTTTAAATAATGGATTTAATTGATATCTGAAACTAAGTAAGAAATCTTATATTGATATACAATCATTCATTCCAGCTAGTTGTACATCTAATGGTAATATTAGGGTTTGGTTTATCATGACGGGTGTGTGAGTTTTGCTTCAAATGTGATAATTGAAATCGAAAATAATGAGTTTGGAAAGAAGTCTCATGAAAAGAGCAGTCAAGAAACATAGAGAAATACATGTGTTCTGAAGCAGGAAGTGACTGAAAGTGAAACAAATGCGTATAAATTAGCGAACTTGTGGATGAAATATATATCCTATGATGTGCATAAACTGAAGAAATAGTAATGTTCCAGTGTTGAATAAAAATGAATGTCAAAATACACATCATGTCCCATAGGAATCTACTAGCCTTGATATTAAACTGGGTCAGTTACTATAGAAATATTAGATTTTTTTTTTGGTGTTATAATAGAATTTATTTTACCACTAGCATGCCACAGAATGTTGAGGAAAGAGCAATGGATTTTTAGTTATCGCACTAATAATCTAACATTTAATGACTCTTTTGGATAGTCTAGAAATTACATAAGGCTATGTAACATAATTTTTTTAATTTAACATTCATAAAAGCTTGGAGTTTTGGTAATATTTCTACTTTTTTATTTTTAATTTTTTCAGTTGTGATTGACCTTCATTTTGTTTATTTGTATGTGGTGCTTAGAATAGAACCCAGTGTCCCACACATGCTAGAAAAGCATGTTACCACTGAACCACAAACCCAGCCCCTCCACTTTTATCTTTACATCGAACATGCCTCTCCCTCATCTTTACTCACTTTCTTCCTCATTTTCCCCCTTCTCTCTCTTGCTTTTTCGTTTTCCTTTCATATCTGTTTTTCTCTCATGTCATTACAAACAGTAGTATGCTATGAAATTTAAATTTAAGACTGTTTTTTATAGTCATTGTTCTTTTCTTGAGAAAATTTAATAATTATAATCACCTGATAGATATATTAAAATAAATTTTTATACATATGTAACTATATTCATGCATATGCATTACATATTATATATATATACATACATATACATTTAAAAGTACTTTGATTAGCCTGTTAAAAATAATATAGACCAAAACTTTCTTAATTCTCAAGCCTTCCAGAATTAACATCTTACAGTGAAAATCAAATAAACATATTTAAATAAACAGGTATCATTCTTTTTATCAATACTGATAATTTAAAGTTTTATATCACATTAAGCTATAATACGGCATATTAAATCTTATGAATTAGAAAAAGTTTTTTGAATAACCTATTATTTAAGGACCATATGCACTGACATTTTAAAGGCTTTCTTGTGATTTCAATTTCTATCAATTGTGTATTAATTGCCAAATGCTTATTTTAGTACTTTTCATATTCATAATTGATATAAAGTCAATTGTTTAATTCTTCTTGTAAGTAATTACTTATTACAGTAGGGACATTATTAATAATTCTAAATCCGTATAAGAAAATAGTACAAAGATATTTTCATGCAAAATTAAGAATAATTGTGTGCTCTAAATGTCTGATTGTTGATATATATAACAAAGAGCTTTTGATGAGTCTCTTCCCCAGTAAAACATAAAATGCAAAGATATTGTTGGGTATATATGTGCAAATAAAGATAAAGAAAATACACATTATCAGCTAGAAACTATTAAATAAAAGGTGAAAACAACAATCCAACACATTGTACGAATTTGTCAGATGAGGTAGTATTCTGGAAGAATAGCCTAAGACTAGACCTGGTCCATGACAAAATATTCACGAAAAAAATGAAATATGAAAAATGTAGAAAATGCTATGAATTTTTCATGAAGGTAGGTGAATTATCCTTTAATCTCAATTTATGTGCATTTTCAAAAGCCAATTTCCTGGTAAAATAAATTTGTGATAGTTACAACTAAACGAAACAAAGTTTCTGCTTAGCAAAATGAATGCATCTCAACCCATTTTTAGCTGATTTCTTCCCACTCAATTTTAAACCGTTATTTATTTATTTATTTCTATTGGTTGTTCCAAACATTACAAAGCTCATGATATATCATCTTTGATACATTTGACTCAAATGGGTTATGAACTCCCATTTTTTCCACAAATATGAATTTCAGAATCACATTGGTTACACATTCACATTTTTGAATAATAGCATATTAGTGACTGTTGTATTCTGCGACCTTTCCTATCCCCCACTATCCCCCCTCCCCTCCCCTCCCATCTTCCCTCTCTACCTCATCTGCTGTTGTTCAATTCTCTCCATTGTTTCCCCCCAATTTCCCCTCAAATCCTCTTATATGTAATTTTGTGTAACATTGAGGGTCTCCTACTATTTCCATATGCTTTCCCTTCTCTCTCCCTTTCTCTCCCCCAACTCGTCTTTGTTTAATGATAAACTTTTCCTCATGCTCTTCCTCGATGTTCTGTTCTTAGTTGCTCTTTTAATATCGAAGAAGACATTTGGCATTTGTTTTTTTAAGGATTGGCTAGCTTCGCCTAGCATAATCTGCTCTAATGCCATCCATTTCCATGCTATGATTTTGTCATTTTTTAATGAAGAGTAATACTCCATTTTGTATAAAAGCCACATTATTTTTATCCATTCATTTATTGAAGGGCATCTAGGTTGGTTCCACAGTCTAGCTATTGTGAATTGTGCAGCTATGATCATTGATGTGGCAGTATCTCTACAGTACGCTCTTTTAAGATCCTCAGGAAATAGTCCGAGAAGGGTGATAGCTGGGTCAAATGGTGGATCCATTCCCAGCTTTCCCAGGTATCACCATAGTACTTTCCAAATTGGCCTCACCAATTTGCAGTCCCACCAGCAGTGTACAAGTGTACCCTTTTCCCCACATTCTCACCAACACTTATTTTGTTTGACTTCATAATGGCTGCCGATCTTACTGGAGTGAGATGGTATCATAGGGTGGTTTTGATTTGCATTTCTCTGACTGCTAGAGATAGTGAGCATTTTTTCATGTACTTGTTCATTGATTGAATGTCCTCCTCTGTGAAGTGTCTGTTCAGGTCCTTGGCCCATTTGTTGATTGGGTTATTTGTTATCTTATTGTTTAATTTTTTTGAGTTCTTTGTATATTCTGGATATTAGGGCTCTATCTGAAGTGTGAGGGGTAAAAATTTGTTCCCAGGATGTAGGCTCTCTATTTACCTCTCTTATTGTTTCTCTTGCTGAGAAAAAAAAATTAGTTTAAGTGAGTCCCATTTGTTTATTCTTGTTATTAACTCTTTGGCTATGGGCATCCTATTAAAGAATGTGGAGCCCGACCCCACAGTATGTAGATCGTAGCCAACTTTTTCTTCTATTAGACGCAGTGTCTCTGATTTGATATCTAGCTCCTGGATCCATTTTGAGTTAACTTTTGTGCATGGTGAGAGAAAGGGATTCAGTTTCATTTTGTTGCATATGGATTTCCAATTTTCCCAGCACCATTTGTTGAAGATGCTATCTTTCCTCCATTGCATGTTTTTAGCCCCTTTATCAAATATAAGAAAGTTGTAATTTTGTGGATTGGTTTCTGTGTCCTCTATTCTATACCATTGGTCCAGCTGCCTGTTTTGGTACCAGTACCACGATGTTTTTATTACTATTGCTTTGTAGTACAGTTTGAACTCTTGTATCGCTATACCTCCAGATTCACACTTCCTGCTTAGAATTGCTTTTGGTATTCAGGGTCTTTTGTTTTTCCATATGAATTTCATGATTGCTTTATCATTTCTACAATAAATGCCGTTGGGATTTTTATTGGCACCGATTTAAACCTGTAGAGAACTTTGGGTAATATCAACATTTTGATGATGTTAGTTCTGCCTATCCATGAGCAAAGTACATTTTTCCATCTTCTAAGATCTTTTTCTATCTCTCTCTTTAGGGTTCTGTAGTTTTCATTATATAAATCTTTCACCTCTTTCGTTAGGATGATTCCCAAGTATCTTATATTCTTTGTGGATATAGTGAATGGAGTGGTTTTCCTCATTTCCATTTCAGAAGTTTTTCTGCTGATATACAGGAATGCCTTTGATTAATGCGTGTTGACTTTATATCTTGCCACTTTGCTGAATTCATTTATTAACTCTAGAAGTTGTTTGTAGACCCTTTTGAGTCTGTTAAATATATTATCATGTCATCTGCAAATAGCGATAATTTAAGTTCTTCTTTTCCTATTTTCATGTCTTTAATTTCTTTTGTCTGTCTAATTGCTCTGGCTAGTATTTCAAGAACTAAATCGAATAGAAGTGGTGATAGAGGGCATCCCTGTCTTGTTCCAGATTTTAGAGGGAATGCCTTCAGTTTTTCTCCATTTACAATGATGCTAGCCTGAGGTTTAGCATATATACTTTTACAATGTTGAGGTAAGTTCCTGTTATCCCTAGTTTTTCTAGTGTTTTGAACATAAAGGGAGGCTGAACTTTGTCGAATGTTTTTTCTGCATCTATCAAGATGATCATATGGTTCTTGTCTTTAAGTCTATTGATGTGGTGAATAGCATTTATGGATTTCCGTATATTGAACTAGCCTTGCATCCCTGGGATGAATCCTACTTGATCATGGTGCACAATTTTTTGATATGCTTTTGTATTACATTCACCAGGATTTTATTGAGAATTTTTTGCATCCTAGTTTATTAGAGATATTGGTCTGTAGTTTTCTTTCTTTGAAGTGTTTTTGTCTGGTTTCGGG
Organism: Callospermophilus lateralis; assembly: GCF_048772815.1. Taxonomy (NCBI): domain Eukaryota; kingdom Metazoa; phylum Chordata; class Mammalia; order Rodentia; family Sciuridae; genus Callospermophilus; species Callospermophilus lateralis. The sequence continues at coordinate 230,771 of NW_027513702.1, forward strand.
ATCAGGGTGATTTTGGCCTCATATAATGAATTTGAAAGAGCACCTTCATTTTCTATTTCTTGAAATAGCTTGAAAAGTATTGGTATTAATTCTTCTTTTAAGGTTTTGTAGAGCTCCGCTCTATACCCATCCGCTCCAGGGCTTTTTTTGGTTCGTAGTCTTTTGATGGCTTCTTGTATTTCTTCCTTTGTTATTGGTCTGTTTAAATTGTGTGTGTCTTCCTGACTCAATCTTGGCACATCGTATGACTTAAGAAATTTATCGATATCTTCACTATCTTCTATTTCATTTGAATATAGGGTTTCAAAATACTTTCTAATTATCTTCTGTATTTCTGTAGTGTCTGTTGTGATAATCCCTTTTTCATGCCGTATGTTAGTAATTTGAGTTCTCATTCTTCTTCTCTTTGTTAGCATGGCTAAGGGCCTGTCGATCTTATTTATGTTTTCAAAGAACCAACTTTTAGTTTTATCAATTTTTTCAATGTTTTTTTTTGTTTCAATTTCGTTGATTTCTGCTCTAATTTTAATTATTTCTTGTCTTCTACTACATTTGCTGTTGTTTTTCTTTTCTTTTTCTAGGTTTTTGAGGTGTAGTGTGAGTTCATTTATTTTATTTTATTTTATTTTTTTGAGGAAAGAACTCCAAGAAATGAATTTCCCTCTTAAAACTGCTTTCATTGTGTCCCATAGATTCCAGTATGTTGTGTCTGTATTGTCATTTGTCTATAAGAATTTTTTATATCCTCCTCTATGTCTTCTGTAACCCATTGATCATTCAGTAGAATATTGTTCATTTTTCCATATGATGTAGGATTTTTCCTTCCTTCTTTTATCATTTATTTTCAGTTTCATTCCAATATGATCAGATATGGTGCATGGTATTATCTCCAAGCCTTTATATTTACTAAGGGTTGCCCTATGGCATAATATATGAACTATCTTTGAGTAGGATCCTTGTGCTGCTGAGAAGAACGTGTATCCACTTGAGGATGGTTGATATATTCTATATATGTTGGTTAAGCCTAGGTTATTTATTGTGCTTTTGAATTCCATAGTTTCTTTATTCAGTTTTTGTCTAGAGGATCTTTCTAATGGCGAGATCAGTGTGTTGAAGTCACCCGTAGTTATTGTGTTGTAGTCTATTTGACTCTTGAACTTGAGGAGAGTTTGTTTCATGAGCATTGCAGCTCAATTGTTTGGTGCATACAAATTGATAATTGTTATATCTTGTTGGTGGATCTTTCCTTTTAACAGTACATAGTGTCCTTCGTTATCCCTTTTTATTAACGTAGGTTTGAAATTGATTTTATTTGATATGAGTATGGCTACTCCTGCTTGTTTCCGAGGGCCATGTGAGTTGTATGATTTATCCCAACCTTTTACTTTCAGCCTGTGTATGTCTTTACCTATCATATGAGTCTCCTGAAGGCAGCAGACTGTAGGATTTGTTTTTTTGATTCAGGTTACTAACCTATGTCTCTTGATTGGTGAGTTTATGCCATTAACATTTAAGGTTACAATTGAAATATGATTTTTACTTTCATTCATGTTTATTTATTTATTTATTTTTAGTTTGGCTAGTTTTTACTTTTTGGTTATTTTCCTCCCCCTTTACTGAGATACCTCCTGCTGTTAGTTTGGGGCACTATTTTTCAATTCCTCTTCTTCTAGTATTTTGCTCAAATACTTTGCAGTGCTGGTGTTCTTTCTGCAAATTCTTTTAGCTTTTGTTTATCGTGAAAGACACTAATTTCATTGTCAAATCCCAAACTTAATTTTGATGGATACAGTACTGTTGGTTGGAATCCATTATTTTTTAGCGTTTGAAATACATTGTTCCAGGATCTACTCGCTTTCAAAGTTTGTGATGAAAAATCAGTCGTTAACCTAATTGGTTTACCCCAGAATGTAATCTGCCTCATTTCTCTTTTAGCTTTTAATATTCTCTCCTTGTTCTGTGTGTTAGCTATCTTGATAATTCTATGTCTTGGAGTTGGTCTATTATGGTTTTGAATGTTTGAGGTCATGTAGGCTTCAAGGATTTGGCAATCCATTCCATCTTTTATCTCTGGGAAGTTTTCTAGAATTATTTCATTTAATATGTTGTCCATTCCTTTGGTTTGAATCTCTATGCCTTCTTCTATCCTGATGACTCTCAAATTTGTTTTTTTATGACATCCCATATCTCTTAAATAGATTGCTCATGGGATATAAGCATCTTTTCTGTGTTGACTATATTCTTTTCAAGTTGATAAACTTTGTCTTCATTATCTGATCTTCTGACTTCTACTTAATCTAGTCTATTTACAATATTCTCGTTTGAGTTTTTAATGTGGTTTATATTTTTCTGCATTCCTAGGATTACTGTTTGATTTTTTTAAGAACTCTGTCTTTTGGTAAAACTCCTTCTTTGCCATTTGAATTTGTTTGTTTAATTCATTTTCAAAATATTCTTTTATTGCTTGGACTTGCTGCCTCATGTCTTCTCTAATATTTCTTTCCATCTGAGTTAGGGATGCATTGAGTTTTTTCCCTATCCCTGTTTCTGATGATTCTTGGTCCTCCTGTAGAATTAAGTTGTCCGGCATTATTTGTACACCTTTTTCCCTTGTTTTTTCATGAAGTTCACATTACTTTCCAGCTCCGTTTGATTGCTGTGTTTCTGCTCTCTTCTATTTATTTGTTTTGGTTTTATATATCTCTATTGTAGCTCCTTTGTGTTGGTAGACTGTGCATGCTAAAGTGGATTCCACTGGGAAGGAATTCCGACGGCCGAGCTCCAGTGATGTCACCTCTCTGCTATGGTGGGCCCCAGGCTCTTTGCCCGGGTGTTCGCATGGGGGTGTGCGACTGTACTGTCTCTGTTTGTTTTCAGCTCCTGGTCGCGGGTGTGCAGGCGGTCACAAGCTGTCCAGTCACGCAGTCAGCGGGTGGGCTGTCACCGACGGTTGTGCGATCTCTAGCCTCCCATTAGGGCGGGCATATGGCAGGTGATTGGTCGCTGGTGGGCAGGCGGTCTCCAGTCGTCCAGTCGCACCTGCAGCGGGCCGGCTGTTGCCGGCGGGCGAGCCTTCTCCAGGCGCCCAGTCACGCGGGCCTGGCCTCTAGTCCCCTGGTTTCTCCTGCTAGTCCTGGTTTCTCCTGCTACACCAGTTTTCCCCTGAGTAATGCCCTCGGCAGCTCAAACTGTACTCTGGCCTGCCGTTTCTTGGGTGTGGATTGTGTCTATTGGGAACCCCAGCACTCTATTGTTTTTTTTTTTCCGTTTGCCCCTTCCCCATCGCTGGCTAGACAGATTTTGTTTTCACCACTGATGGGAGGGGGAGTAGAAGGTCAGGTGCCTCTAGTTTCCCCCCCCATCTTTATTCAGGCTCTCTCTGATAATCCCTCCCCTGGAAAGCTTAGGAAAGATTTTATGCAAATATCCTACTGTATGGGAGATGAGCGTAAAACACACAACTGTTTTATTGTTGCAATCTGTCGGAGAGTGGCGGTGGTTACTTCAGCTCTCCAAGATGGTTGCCGTTGGTTTCCTTGGTGGAGTTTCTGTTGTGGGGGATAGAACTGTAGCGCTTCCTTCCCTGACTGAGATCCCGAACTCCGCCTGGGGCTCAGTGGGGGGTCAGCCGGCAGGATTCCACAGAATCTGCAGCAACGTTTCTCCCTGGATGCTAGTCGCTTCTTGGTGGTGCCCCGACGTCTGTAGCCACGGGGCGGGCCGCACGGATCAGTAAGCCCAGATCTCCGGTTGCATATTTGGCTCGCGTTTGAGACTCAATTACCGGACCTCGTTGGTGGAAATCATTCTTTTAGGTTTCGGTGCACACCCATTTTTCTGTAAGATCCTAACAAGATAGTCTTTTGTCATTCTAACTCGTTATTCACCTGCAATGTGGCGTGGTACACTGGGTGTGATGCACTCTATTCGCGGCCAACTTGCAATGTCGAAATATTAGGTTTTGTATGCACCATTTACTGAAGATAGTTTTCAGTACTAGGCAACCAATATGTATTTCAGGTTGATGAATATTTCTGAGAATTATCTTTTGAAAAGTTTATTATAAATCCACATTCATGATATGAATGAATTTGGGGAGTGCACAATAAGGCACATATATTTCATATTTTGAAAAATCTTGAGAGTATATATATATATATATATATATATATATATATATATATATACACAGAGAGACATTACAATGTAGCATTATGTATGCCAACCGAAATTTATCGTGAAATACATATCATCCAGAGATCCAAAAATATTAATTTTACTGAACATGGATTTATGTATAATGTTGTTCAAATAGGAGGCTCAGCCATAGGTTGAATTTTCAGTTTCAACAGCATTTAGGAGGAGTGATATCTTCTCACAATTTGTATCTGCCAAGTCAGCCACCTCACAAAAATGTACGTGTGATACTAGGTAGGATTCTATATATGCATATAAAAATACATTTGCTGACTAGGCTACAGAGAAAGGGAGACATAAATTCACATGTTTGTTAACTTTAAAAACACATGGAGAACTATTTCAACAAAAAAATTGACTAGATTTATAACTCCTACCCTATATAATGCAAAAGGCAAGTCCAAGAATACCAAACATGCCTCCTCTTAACTGCTTGTATTTCTATTCTGATTGGGTAATTATTTTCCATGATATTACGATTAGTAGTCAGAGTCTAGTAGGGTAGGGGTTAGTGTCAGGGATTCAGTATTTCAAATGGAAAATTGGAAAATGAATCCAATGTGTATGCAAATATGTGCTACACAAAAATGTTCCCACTCTCATCAAGAACTATGGCTTGACATTACTTTTTCCCCAAGTAAGACACAATTAGAGGAGAAGTGTTAGAAAATCTGTGAATACATATCTGGAATGGAATATGCTCAGTAGTTCACAACACTGGAGGTGGTAGAGGAGTTCCCAAAAGTAAGGGATAGGGTAAACACTCCACAAACATGGAGCTCTGCTGGCCTAAAGACTTCTTGAAGAACTGAATATGAGGTTGGGCACCTGAAAAATATGTTGTTTTCTGGAGCTTTAGCTTCATTTGTAGTGAGACCAACAAAGCTGGGTCTACATCTATGTGACCTGGAGGACATGGTTTCTTATTTTCCAGTGAACATGAGGCAGCAGTGCTGAATTTGCTCTTTGTAGGTAAACTGTGACCACTGGGGACTAAGTGTCTCCCCATGTGGACTGTGAAGCCATTTGGTCATCCTCCAAATTTCATGGTGTTTCTTGCTGCTACACTGGGAGTTTGCTATTTGATTCAAAAATACAAGGAGTTCTAGTGGGTCACAGTGCTGGAGGGAGTTCTGTCACATGTGGTGTGTCAGTTTCTGCAGGAGAATGCACCAAACATACTTCTAGCCCACATATATTGCCCCATTGACCGTAGCAACTTGATTCTGAACATTGCCCTGAAATCTCTCAGTATTAAAAGATGCCTTTATATAGAAGGGACTGCTTGCTGCACCATGTCAGTCACAAGCCATTTGGAAGCCAATGGAAAATCCACAGGCCCCACCACAGATGTTTTATCACACACCTGACCACCACGGCTCTAGGCCCACTACTCAGCAGGCTCCAACTTATTGGCATCTCTGTTCTACACGATTTTCATGAAACCGAGTCAATCAAAGCACTGTCTGGTATACTCATGATCAGCAACAGGACATCCAAAGGTCCTCCATTGCCACCTGGTCATGGGAATTTCAAAAATTTTATGGTATTTTTGTAGCCATTTTTCAATGATGATGTTGGAGGCACTGTGGGTTAAAATTCACTCCAGAACCATTAAATGTAGAGGAAGCACATTTCAATGAAAGCTTTGGAGAATTCTCACAGGCAAGGCTTCTCAAAAAGTGGCCAAATGGTCACATGAAGCCAGTCCCATTGAGGTCTACAATGAGGTCCATGTGTGTTTCGACTCTCAAATATGGCTGACAAGTCTTTCAGAATAAAATCACGTGATATCTTGGCTGTGATTCCCAGTGCTCTGTTGAAAGCCACCCTGCACATAGATCTCAGTTTTCAAGGGGGACTCTCATGCATGGCCTCTGAAAATCCCAACACAATTCATGGCAATAATTCTCTGAGTTCAGTTCCAGAACTCAGTCTCTAAGGGGAATCACACCAGAGTTCATGTAAAGGTGGACCCAGTCATCTCTTCCAAACACCAAACAAATGGCCACAATTAAAACCAAAACACTCCCACATGGCCCTCATGATCTTTCATATAGACACTCATCATAACCTCTGGCTGGATGTTTCCATGAGGGGCGAAACCCAAGACAGTCTCCAAAATAATCTCCCTTGCCCCTTAATGGCCTAAAATCAGGGTTGCCTGGACACACTTCCTGTGAACTAGGAGTGATCAAATAGGCCTGCTGTTAATACTTCTCTGCTTCTCCAATTTGAGGCCTACTGACTGTGGGGTTTATTTTTTTATGTGAATTGGAGTCATTATAAAACCCAAGCACATATCGGCTAGCTTCTGCAGGGCTTTGAAGAAATCATTTGACCCAAAGAATCCCTATTCTCACTTGATGGAGGTCAGGAACCTAAAAGAGGAAGGGGAGAGACTTCATCCACAATGACTGCTCTTTTGGCCATTTTGGTTTTGAATGCACACATGGGATCATTCTTAAGATACATCAGGTGGTGAGAATCTAAGCCATTGCCTCAAACAGGGCCAAGAGGCTGATTCAGACACATCCCTTTTCAAAGCAATTAAGCAAAGAGCCACAGGTGATGCCCATTCATTTCCATTTGAAACCTGTTTTCTTCAGGCTTCACAAAGGGGTGGCCTGAAACAAAGACCTTCCTGACATTCAGGGCAACAGAACAATAGGTAAGCAAAGCAGGGTTTCTCCACTGAGACTTTATTGGTCACACTGATATCTGAGTTTTCTGATGCTCGCCATTCCCTTCAGCTATCCAGTACATGGCCATGTAACAGGGTTTGGAAATGGTACATATATTGGACACAAAACCATGAGCCTATTCTGTAGAGTGGCCAGAATTCAGGAAGAACGCACAAACTTTGGAAGATAGCGCGTGTTGCCCATCGATAAGGCAAGCCAAAATCCATTCATCAATTTGGGAGAATAAATGATGGGAAGCTTTCTACTAGACAGGACACATCGATTGATGCATTATCTTTTCTAATGTCTATAACCATGGACACAGTGGGATACACAGACATAGAAACACTCGCCTTGTCAAATGACTTACTAGAAACAGTTCACTCAAAACCAAACAAACCGCCTTTTCTATCTATTCTCAGAACATGAGGCAAATCCACAAACACACAGCGACACCCACAGAGGCACCTCCTTCCCCAAAGTAGGTCTGTGACTATCCAGAGTGTCCTCTGACTGGTGGGCCATAGTATGTTCCCCCAAAATGGCCTATGCTGTCTCAGGTCTGGTCTCTTTAACCAACTCTGTGAAGATGTCAGGAGCCACTGGTGAACCACTATCTGCTTTCTCAGGAAAGGCCCCTCTTTAGAGCTTTTCTGGCTTTTGGCCATTCTCATATCAGTAGGTACCAAGAAAGACTGACTCTGTCCTTGGTATATCCAAACAAGTGAGACCACAGGGACTGGGACTGGGACAGGCTCTGGGTGCCTGTCTTCCTGCATCCCAAGTTCTTAGAGTTCCATCACCAAGGAAGTGAGGTGAGGTCACTTCCTTCAGGAACTGAATGAGGTCACTGCCTTAGCAACAACTTTGTCATAACAGTTGCTTCCAAGGGTCCCATGAGATGGAGGCTGCCCCTACGTCCTGTGACACTTTCACAAGTTAGAATGTATATCAACCATAGGCACCCAGGACCAGCTCTCCAAACAGGACTCTTTGAGTCCATATTCTAATGGGTGGCACTAGAGCAGATTATGCTTAGTGAATCTAGCCAATCCCTAAAAAACAAATACCAAATGTCTTCTTTGATATAATGAGAGCAACTAAGAATAGAGCAGGGAGAAAGAGCAGGAAGAAAAGATTAACATTAAACAGAGACATGAGGTGGGAGGGAAAGAGAGAGAAAAGGGGAATTGCATGGAAATGGAGGGAGACCCTCATTGTTATACTAAATTACATATTAGAGGTTGTGAATGGAATGGGAAAATAAACAAGGTGAGAAATGAATTACAGTAGATGGGGTGGACAGAGAAGATGGGAGGGGAGGGGAGGGGGGATAGTAGAGGATAGGAACGGTAGCAGAATACAATTACTAGTATGGAATTATGTAAAAATGTGGATGTGTAACCGATGTGATTCTTCAATCTGTATCTGGGGTAAAAATGGGAGTTCATAAATCACTTGAAGCTAATGTATGCTAATGTATGAATATGTTATGTCAAAAGATTTGTAAGGTTTTGAACAACCAATAATAAAAAAAAGAACAGAGAGGCTGATTCAGTAACAACCTTTCATCCTGACCAGGTTGTTTGCCATGGAAGTTGACTTTTGCTCTCTCAGGTCCTTCAGTGGTGCCTATATCTTCTCCAGGGATCACTTCTGCATGAAACTTTGAGTTTTTCAACAGGTGGAAGATTCACTACATTCCTCTATTTTAGGACCAACACTGTCCCTGCTCTTCTGTAAAGTTAGATTGAGGGAACAGTGTATCGTTTCGCTTAATAACAGGTTTGATTTGGGTTAGGAATCATTCTGCTTGATGAATAATGGTATTGGGAACCTGTGATATTTACAAGAATATATAGGTGAAATATAAGTATGAAAACAGAAATCTAGGTAAGATTGGAATCCCACAAGGGCATTGTGCTCTTGATTGGGATACTTAGCTTTGATACATGTTCTGCATAGATGTTTCAGATAAATCAATAATCAATGGCATAGGACCTTGTACCTTGGATGATTGAATGTAGAAGTGAGTATCCACTCAAACTGGGATAGTCGGTAGGATTAGGAAGATATTCTGTAGGTTTCAGAAGAAGAGTGAGTACAGAAATTGTAACAAAAGTTCTTTAGCAATAGGGTATCACATAGACAGTGAATGTAAATGTCAGCACATGTGAAGTGTTAGTCAAAATTGTGAACTGGTGAAAATATTTAGGAAAGCAGACATCAATAGAGACATTAGGAAATCAGGGAAAGTATAAAGTGAGTGATAGGATTAGACATTTGCAACAGGGCTGAGGTTGAATATATAGTCTTAGGAAGAAACAAATATGTTTTCATAAATAGGATTGACATTTGAGAGCATTAGGCAACCTGGACATGAATGTTTTTAGTAATCCATGCTCACTTTCCATTTAGGCTTTGGTACAATCATAAGTGTGACCTCTGCTTTTTGTGTCCCGAATATTACTGTGATAAATGCATACGTAGATCAGGTGACATGAGTATTTCTTCCACCATTTCTGGGAGCAACATTTTGAAGACGAATAAATTAGTATTGGGGTTACAAATAGATGTACCCTGTGTCTATGAATGTTGAGATAATGCATGAATAGACCATACTGTGAATAAATAATATAATTGGTTCCAACTTTAAATAAAGGATTGAATTGATATCTGAATATATACAGAAAATCTTATATTGATATACAATTATTCATTCCAACCAGTAATACATCTAATGGTAATATTAGGGTTATGTTTTATCATGAAGAGTGTGTGAGTTTTGCTTCAAAATGATTATGGAAATCCAAAATAATGTGTTTGAAATGAAGTCTCATGAAAAGACCAGTCAAGAAACCTGGAGGAATACATGTGTTCTGAATCAGTAAATGACTTAAAGTGAATCAAATGCCTATAAATTTGTGAACTTATGGATGAAATATATGTCCTATGATGTTCGTAAACTGTAGAAATTCTATTGTACCAGTGTTGAATAAAATGAACTTCAAAATACACATCATGTCCCATAGGAATCTACTTGCATTGATGTTAAACAGGGTCAGTTAATGTAGAAATATTAGGATTGTATGCACCATTCACTGAAGTTAGTTTTCAGTAATAGGAAACAAATTTGTATTTCAGGTGGATGAATATTTCTGAGAATAATCTTGTGAAATGTTGATTATAAATCCACATACATGAACATGAATGAATTTAGGTAGTGTATATAAGACACATATATTTATGAACATGAATGAATTTAGGTAGTGTATATAAGACACATATATTTTATATTTGGAAAAATTTGGAGAGTATATATATATATATATATATATATATATATATATATATATATTAAAAAACACACACAGACAATAAAATGTAGCAATATATATGCTAATCGAAATTCTTCATGAAATGTACATCAGCCACAGATGCAAAAATATTTATTTTACAGAACATCGATTTATGTATAATGTTGTTCTACTAGGAGGCTCACCCATAGGTTGAATTTTCAGTTCCAACAGAGTTTAGGAGGAGTGATCTCTTCTCACAATTTGTATTTGCCAAGTCAGACACCTCAAAAGAATATACGTGTGATACCAGGTAAGATTCTATATGTGCATATAAAAATACATGTGCTTAATTGGCTACAGAGAAAGGGAGACAGGTATTCACATATTTGTTAACTTTAAAAACATGTGGAGAACTATTTCAGTTAAAAATTAGCTAGATTTATAACACCTACCCTATATCATTCAAAAGGCAATTCCAACTATACACCATGCCTCCTCTGTACTGCTTGTATTTCCATTCTGTTTGGATTATTTTTCTCCATCATATTAGGATTAGTAGTCAGAGTCTAGTAGGTTATGGTTTAGTGTCAGGTGTCCGGGCCGGCTGGACACTTCAACGTGGGCGTTGAACCTTGTTGGGGAGGAATGAAGGGACAAGAGTGATGAGAGAAGACAGCAAGACAACAGTTCTGATCATGCTGAAAACTTTTATAGTTCTAACAGTGTATTTATATGCTGCGGATGAGAAAGCTCTCTTATCGGAAGTTGCTGGATGTCTTCACAGGGTGAGATAACCTCAGGATATTTTAGGAAGACGGATAGCCGCAGGATGTCTCAGGGTGATAGATGGCTGCGGGATGTCTCCCAGGCAGGAAATCTCGCAGGGGTCTATTTCTTGTAAGTGTCAGGCTATTCTTTGAAGGAGAACTTCCTTCTAGCCCCTGACATCTTCCCCCTTTCTTATATAAAATATTTGACCATACCTTATAGGCCAATGTTTTAGGGGGTTATAGAGGCTCTGTTTCTCTAACAGGCCTTAGAATATCTCCTGATCTGATCGAGCATGTTTACTAGGAGATTTCGTGGTGGCCTAGGCATGTTTTTTAAGGAGACGGCTTTGAGGGGGAAGCATGCCAACTGCCATGAACCAGAGCGTGTCACTCAGAAGACTTGGGTTTTGGGAACCATGGATCCATCCTCCTGCAGTCCTTCCTGCACCCTCTGTTATTATGGCCTAACGTCCTCACTCCATGGGTGCGTCCTCCCCCAAACAGAGGGGCCCATGGAGGACGAACCCTTATGGCAAGGGCAGAAGATGGTTGGTCAGAGCTGTTACTTAGAGTTTTATATAAGAAAGCGAGATCTGTGGGCATGTAACCTTAAGAAATAAGCTTATGAGGAGGGTAGAACATCCTTTTAAATGTTGGCAGCATGGTCTTCCATATCCAGGCGATGATAGTGCACCTGTAGGGGCTTAGAGGCCAAAATATTAATCTGTTCTTTAATAAATTGTAACAGCCTGTTTATAATGCAGGGTCCTAGGGACACCATTAAAAGTAAACCCAACAAAGGGCCTAATAGGGGAAGAAGATAGGGCAGAAATCCATTAAGCCCAGTCCAGAGGGGATTTTCAAATATTTCCCTTCGTCTCTTTTCTAGATCTTCTTGAAGCTGCTTAATTTTAGTGCATACTATGCCAGAATTATTGGCATAAATGCAGCATCGTTCCCCTAAGGCCAAGCAAATACCTCCCTGGTTAGCTGTCAGCAAATTTAAGCCTCGTCTTTTTTGAAGGAACACTTCTGCCAGGGAGTCTATTTGGTCCTGCAAATCTTTAATGGTTCATGATAGAGTTTTTATCAGTTGTTACTGATAGAGTTTATAATTTGTTGAGACAGGCGATGGTAAGAGTGAATAGACGTGCCTAAGCCAGTGTACCTGTGCCCACAGGAACTGTTATTCCAAGGCTGGCAGATTGTTGGCTGCATCTGAAAAAGAAGAAATTTTGTCCTCATGAGGAGTCCCTCTGTCCCTGTTTTGAGGTAAGTCATTAACCTGTTTAACCAGGAGTTCTGGTAACCATCTTGGGGCTGTTTGATCTTGGTCCAAAACATAAGCTGAGCCTCCTCCCCAGATGAGGACAGGATCTGGGCCTTTTTATTTATTTGTAAGGGGATTGTGTCACATAACAGGTGGGCGAACAGAATTGGACGAGGGATGGCAGTGTCTGTCTGCTGCCGAATGGCCTTCATTGTCTAGGGTAAGAAAAATAAGGGCAAATAATGCATTGTTAAGGCGATGCCTGGGTGTGGTAAATACAAGGGAGGAAGCCTTAAGGAGGGTTAGCCAAGTTTTTAAGGTAAGGTGGGCAAGTTCCACAATGCCTTGGCCCTGAGGGTTGTATGGAATTCCAGGAGTATGACAAATTTGCAAGGTAGCACAAAACTTTTTAAACTTGGCAATGGTATATGTAGGATAAATATCTGTTTTAATATGTATTGGTTTACCCATAACAGAAAAGGCTGAAACAAGATGAGAAAGGACATCTTTGGTAGCCTCTCCAGAATGTGGTGATGCAAAAATAAAGCCGCTGAAGGTATCTACAGAAATGTGTATATATATTTGGCTATTACAAATTCAAGAAAATGAGTAACATCCATTTGCCAAAACTGATCGGGCAGTTATCCTCAGGGGTTAACTCCCAAGTGTTGAATGGGGAGGGAGACAGCGCAACTAGGGCATGCTTTTACTATTTCTCGTGCCTGTTGCCTGGTAATTTTACAAAGTAATCAAAGGCTCTGGAAATTTAAATGGTGTAGATTGTGTAACTCCGTGGCCTTTTGAATGGAGCCAACAAAAATTGGAAAGATGGAACGAGTTGCTGCATCAGCTTGGGCATTACCTTGAATTAGAGGGCTGGAAAGATCAGAGTGTGCCCTTATGTGTCCTAAGAAAAATGGGTGTTGTCTGACCTGAATTAGCTGCTGAAGCTGGTGAAACAGAAAGGCCGCATTGTTAGAAGCCTTAATGGGGGGTGAAATCACCAGCAGGTGCACAGAATTAGCAATGTAGCCACTGTCTTTATAAATATTAACAGGATTATAAAAAATGTTATAAAAACTTGTGTTATGTCAAACAATTCCACAAACTGTGGTGACTGATAGACAGTATCAAAGGTGGTAGGCTGGTTATTGACAACAAAGACCGCTCAGCCATTACAGGAACCGTCTGTAAAGACAGTAAGGGCTTGAGGAATGGGAGCATTTTGAGTAATTTCAGGAAAATTAAATGGATGTAACTGGACAAAATGTAAAGGGGGGTCATTGGGGAGGTGGTGATCAATTGTTCCCAAAAGCCTGATAGGGAAATACCTCATTCATCCCTTGTCTGTAGTAAAAAATGGGTTTGGTCCTTAGTATATGGAATAAAAATATTATCAGGGTCTTTGCCAAAATGTTGTAGAGAAATCAAATGACCTTTAAAAATAATAGAAGCTACCTGAGCAAGATAAACAGTAATAACCTTCGAGGATGTGGTGGGTAAATGGACCCAAAACAAGCGGCAGTCTTTATTTTTAAAATGTGGATCTCGCTGCCAAAATATTCCTGTGGGTGTATGAGGAGTGTGTAAAATAACCAGAACCAGAGGAAGGTTATAAGAAATTTGCGTAACAAATTGTTGGGCAATGGCTTCTGTGACTTGGTTTAATGCCTGTCATGCCTTGGGAGTAAGATTTTGAGGGGAGGAGGGGTGGGAATTACCTCTCAAAATATCATTAAGGGTCAAAAGTACACAAGTGCATAATTTTAAATATGTTATTAGCCATTGAATATGCCTCAGTAATTTCTGAAAATCTTTAAGGGTGTGAAGATGGTCCACACGTAGTTGTATTTTAGAAATTTGGATCTGATTTCTGTAGAATTTTAAGGCCCAAACTTTTATAAGAGTCCTGTGTTTGAACCTTATTAGGAGCTATCTGTAGTCCCAAGGTAGTGAGGATTTTGTAAAAGTCCAAGTAACAATTATTAAGATCATGGGTATTAGGTGCAGCAATTAACAAATCATCCATATAATGTAAAATATAAATTTGTGGCCCTCGCTCTCTCACAGGGTCTACTTCTTGAGCGACGTATTTTTGGCAAAGAGTAGGGATGTTGGCCATACCTTGGGGAAGAACCTTCCATTGAAGTCTCTGCATAGGGCCCTGAATATTAATGCAAGAAAGACTAGAGGCAAAATAGGGTCTATCCACAGGATGCAAAGGAATGGTAAAAAAGCAATCTTTTAAGTCCATAACCATTTTACAATAGTTTTTGGAAATAGCCACTGGTGTGGGAATGTCTGGCTGTAGTGCTCCCATCGGGAGTATAACTTTATTAATGGCACACAAATCTTGTAAAAGGCGCCACTTGCCTGATTTTTTCTTGATAACAAAAATAGGAGTGTACGATGGTGAGGTTGAGGGCTCTACATGGCGGGCTGCCAGCTGTTCCTTCACTAACATGGAGGCAGCCTCCAAATTTTCTTGGGTAAGGGGCCACTGATCCACCCACACAAGAGTCTGAGTCTCCCAAATAATTTTATCTCCATGGGAACAGGAGGGTCAGGAACCGACACTAAAAATCCAAATATCCAAGTCCATATGTATTTTTTTTTATTGGTTGTATAGGCTCCACCAGTCCTTGTCTCAGCCTCCCAAGGCCTGTACCAGGGACAAAATTCATACGGAGCATTTGATGAGTCACCATGGAATTGGGACTGGCAAGAATAACTTCTATTTGACTCAAAATATCTCCAGCCCATAGGTAAACAGGGAGGTCAGGAACAACGAAAGAAGTGACAGTTCCCTTATTACCCTCTTTATCAGTCCAGCTAAGAGCAGTAGAGCTGACCAGAGGATTTTTTGACTTTCCTATCCCTTTAAGGTCAGTCAAGGATGGGGTGAGGGGCCAACCTGATCGCCAGTATTTTTGAGAAATAATTGTCGCATCAGCTCCAGTAACTACAATTGCTTGGTATTGCTTTCCTTCAATAAGTAAGGTAAGGGTGTGTCTAATATGAGAAATGGGATGAACCCAATATACCTCAGAGGAGCCCAAGGAGGCAGTCCCCCACAGTAGGTTTGGGAGGTGGAAATGCCCCTTAATCTAAGGGAAGATGTATTAATTGTGCAAGACTTTTTCCTCCTGGGATGGCCGCAACTCTATTAATAACTGTGGCCAGTATTTTTATTTCTCCAGTGAAATCATTATCATTAATGCCAGGGAAGACCTGAACACCTTGTAAGGTAGTAGAGGATCTTCCAAGAATAAGGGCACACGTATGAGATGGAGGGGCACCCATAATTCCAGTTGGTATTATCTGGGGCCCTTGCATTGAGTCTAATATTGTATCAGTGGTGGCACAGAGGTCTAATCCTGCACTGCCTGGAGTGGGTAGTTGGAGGGAGCCAATTGTGGAGAAGGATTTTGAGGTAGGTTGGGAGTTTGGGAGGGAACAAACCTCATTGCCCCAGGGAGTTTCCTGAGAAGTAGGAAGAAATAGGCTGTCTGAGGGCATTTGTCATTGATCTACACTCACTGGCCCAGTGATGACCTTTACCATATCAAGGACAAAGTGTAGCTGGGGTCGGTTTAGCTCCAGTTTGAGGAGACACTATTCTTACTCTTTGTTTGCCTGTCGGACACCTGCGTGCAAAATGGCCTGGTTGTTTACAAGTAAAGCAAGTACTTGAGCCAGTATTGTAAAAGGCCTTGGTAAATGCGGCACTAATTTGAGACCCATGGCATGGGCTGCACCCTCGCCTGCACAGATTCTAATAAAGTCAGAAAGTTTCCCTTTATCCTTATGATGTCGAAGAACATCCTGACATGCCGGGTTGACATTTTCAAAGGCAAGATGTTTTACAAAGGTGCTTTCGCTTTCGCTTGGTCCAAGCAAGCATTCCACAGCTAGGTAAAGCCAGGGAACAAAGTCGCTATAAGGCTCATCGGGCCCTTGTCGAGTTCTTGCCAGGGAAGTGATAGCCGAGGCCCTTTCAGGGAGGCGTCTCCAAGCAACTAAGCCAGCCATCTAAATCTGCGCAAAAAGTCCAGCAGGGAAACGTGCCCGTTTAGTTTTAGTGTCAAAAGTTGCATTGCCCACTAGCTTAACATAAGTCCAGGATTTAGAGGAGGCCTTTGTTAATTTTTTTGAGTAGTTTCTGACAGGGCTCTTTGAAATCTGCATTCCATAGCAGGAAGTCTCCGGGACTGAGGGCAGCTAGGTCTAAAAATTTGCAATCATTGGGAGTAAGAAATTGTGTGCTGCAGCTTTCTAATAAAGCCAACGTATAGGGCACAGTGGGGCCATAGTGAGCACAAGCCTTTTTAAGTTTTTCAAGAAAATGGAG
This sequence comes from Callospermophilus lateralis, assembly GCF_048772815.1. Taxonomy (NCBI): domain Eukaryota; kingdom Metazoa; phylum Chordata; class Mammalia; order Rodentia; family Sciuridae; genus Callospermophilus; species Callospermophilus lateralis. The sequence continues at coordinate 247,342 of NW_027513702.1, forward strand.
GCTAAATTTTTTGTAGACACTCTGGGTTCCTTCCTGCCTAGGGGTGAACTCCTCATCCTCTAAGTCCTGATCTCCTTGATCCATTTCCCCCGCTTCCTCCTCTTTTTCCTCTTCTAAGTCTTTCACCTCAGCCTGGGCAGGCTTATCTATCTGACTGGTGGTGACTGGAAGGCGAGCACAGGCCGATGGAGCGGCTTCGCCTTTGTATTAGACCACTGCGGGCCAGCTTGTGTTGACTCCATTCCTAAGGCTAATGAAGAGAGCTCAGAGTCAAGGGATTTTTATTCTTTTAAAAATTGGATCTGTTCCCGTCCATGTTGGAGAGACTCTCTCAAGGGAGGCAGGTTAGGCAAGGGAAGTGGGGAAAAAATATCTGGGGGGACATTTGGCCCCTGAAGAGCCAGAGCACAAAAGGCAGGAGGGATATAGGAGGGAGGGGAATGTGTAAGTCCTATAGTCTGTGGCAGGGTCCTGAGAGGTGGAGAGTCTTCTGAATGGTAGCGAGCTGCTTCCTTCTCCAAGGTAGCCTCCTCCCCAGGGGTCAATGTTTCTCCGGGATTTAAAACTGCATAAAGGCAGTTGGAAACCATTGGAGTCTTATTCATTAGGGTGGGATTTTGAGGAAGATCAAAAAGGTCCCAGGGTCCTGGGGAGACTAAGAAGGGTCTATGTCTATACTAACTGATGGGCATGCCGAGAAGGGACGAGAGGTCTTTTGCATAGTCTCTTCCCCAATCCTGACAAGTATTAAGGTACCATTGTCAAAGGGTGAACTTTTAAGAATTTCACTAATTTATTTCCAGAAAGAAAAGGTAGGAACAGGCACTTTTTCTGTGCCAAAGGATTCATAATAATCTTTTAAAATGTCTCCTACTCTAAGCCATCTTTTACCATCAATGTTACCTTCAAAGGGAAACCATGGAAAAAATTCTTCGATGTATGAAAAGAAAAATATTAAGTCATTTTTCTTAACACGTGCCCCCCATGTATTTAAGGATTCCTTGTGGCCTGACAAAAACAAATCATGTGACGAAACTGCTTGTCCCATGGTGGGTCACTCACTGTGCGTCATCCCCACTCTCCTCCTGGATCTGTCTCTCAGTGGTGTCTGCTGAGGCAATCGCGAGCTCCACTTGTCCAAATCTTCCAGGAGGACAGGGTTCCCCCTCAGTCAAAGGCTCGAGCCCCAGTCGTTGGGCGCCAGTTGTCCTGGCCTGCAGGACACATCAACGTGGGTAGCAAACCTAGATGGGGAGGAATGAAGGGACAAGAGACACGAGAGATGACAGCAAGACAAAAGTTCTGATCAAGCTGCAAACTTTTATTGTTCACACAGAGGAATTTATATGCTGGAGATTTGAAAGCTCTCTTATCAGCTGTTCCTGGATGTCTTCACAAGGTGAGATAAGCTCAGGATATTTCAGGAAGACAGATGGCCACAGGATGTCTCAGGAACACAGATGACTACAGGATGTCTCCCAGACAGGATGTCTCCCTGGGGGCTGTTTCTTGTAATTGTCAGGCTATTCTTTGAAGGAGAATTCCTTCTACCCCTTACAGTCAGGGATTCAGTATTTCAAATGGAAAATTGGAGAAAGAATCCAAGGTGTATGCAAATATGTGCTACCCAAAAATCTTCCCACTCTCATCCAGAACAATGCCTTGACATTACCTTCACCCCAAGTAAGACACAATTAGAGGAGAAGAGTTAGAAAATCTGTGAATACACATCAAGAATGGAAAATGCTCAGGAGTTCACAACCTTGGAGGTGGTAGAGGAGTTTCCAAATGTAAGGGAGAGGGTAAAACTCCACAAACATGGAGCTCTGCTAGACTAAAGACTTTTTGAGAAACTGCCTCTGAGGTTGGGCACTTGAAATATATGTTGTTGTCAGGAGCTTTAGCTCCCTTTGTAGTGAGACCATCAAGCTGGGTCTGCATGTATGTGACCTGGAGGACATGGTTTCTTATTTTCCAAAGGACATGAGGCAGCAGTGCTGAATTCTCTCTTTGTAGGTAAACTGTTGTCACTGAGTGCTAAGTGTCTTCCAGTTTGGAAGCCATTTGCTCATCCTCCAATTTTGTTGTGTTTCTTGCAGCTGCACTGGGAGTTTGGTATTTGCTTCATGAAATACGAAGAGTTCAACTGGGACACAGTACTGGAGGGAGTTCTGTCACATGTGATGGGTAAGGGTCTGCGGGAGAATGCACCAACCAGGCTTCTATCCCACATAGCTTGCCCCCTTCACCATAGCAATCTGATTCTAAACATTGCACTGAAACCTCTCCATATAACAACATACCTTTACATACAAGGGTCTGGGGGCTGCACCATGTCAGTCACAAACCATTTGAAAGCCAATGGCAGATCCACATCACCCAACCACAAATGTTTTAACACACACCTTCACACCACTTCTCTAAGCCGACTACTCAGCAGGGTCCAAATTACTGCCATCTCTGTTCTACACCATTTTCATGAAACCCAATCAAACAGGCACTGTCTGGTATACTCGTGATCATCAATAGAACATCCAAAAATTCTACAGTGCGAAGTGGTCATGGGAATTTCAAAAATTTCATGGTAATTATCAGACATTTTTCAAGGATGAAGTTGGAGGCACTGTGGGTTTCAATTCATTCAGGAACCATTAAATGGAGAGGAAGCTCATTTCATTGAAAATTCTGGAGAATTCTAACAGGCAAGTCTTCCCAAAGACAGGCAAAAAGGTCACATAAAGCCAGGCGTTTGAGGTCTACAATGTGTGGTCCATGTGTGTTTTGACTTGCAACTATGGCTGCCAATTCTTTAAGAATAAAATTATGTGATATTCTTCCTGAGATTCCCAGTGCTCTGTGGAAAGCCACCCTGGGCCTAGATCTCAGTTTCCAAGGGCAACTCTCATGTGTGGCATCCTAAAATCCCAACACAATACATGGCAATACTTCTTTGAGGTCCATTCCAAAACTCAGTCTCTAAGGGGAATCACACCAGTGTTCAAGACCAGGTGGACCCATCATCTTTTCCAACAGCCACAAAAATGACCACAATTAAAACCAAAACACTTCCACATGGCCCTCATCTTCTTTCATATCGACACTCATCATAACCTCAGGCTGTAGTTTTTCATGAGGGGCACAGCCAAGGACAGTATCCAAAATAAGGTCCCTTGCCTACATTTGCCTAAAGTCAATGTGGCTGGGAAACCCTTCTAGTGAACCAGGAGTGATCAAAGAGGCCTGCCCTTAATACTGCTCTGATTCTCCATTTTGAGGCCTAATGAATGTGGGGTTTAGATTCTTTATGTTAATTGGAGTCATGAGAAACGTGTGAACGTATGATCTAGTCTCTGCAGGGCTTTGAAGAACTCATTTGACCCAAAGGATCCCTATTCTCATAGATGGACGTCAGGAACCTTACAGAGGAAGGTGAGAGACTTCATCCACAATGACTGCTCTTTTGGCTCTTTTGGTTTTGGATGCAAACGTGGGATGCTTCTTTAGATCCATCAGGTGCTAAGAATCTAAGCCATAGCCTCACACAGGGCCAAGAGGCTGATTCAGACACATCCCTTTCCAAAGCAATTAAGCAAGGAGCCACAGATGATGCCCATTCATTTCCATTTGAAAACTCTTTTCTTCAGGCTTCCCAAAGGGGTGGCCTGAGGCAAAAAAACTTCCTGAAATTCAGAGCAACAGAACAATAGGTAATTAGAAGTACCAAAGCAGGGTTTCTTCACTGAGACTTGTCAGAAGCCAGTGGTGCGCCACTATCTGTTTTCTCATACAAGCCCCCTCTTCAGAGCTTTCCTGGCATATGGCCATTCTCACATCTGTAGGTACCAAGATAGGCTGACTCTGTCCTTGGTAATTCAAAACTAGTGACACCACTGGGAGTGGGACTGGGACTTGCTCTGTGTGCCTGGCTTCCTGGATGCCAATTTCCATCACCGAGGAAGTGAGGTGAGGTCACTTCCTTCAGGATCTGAATGAGGTCACTGCCTTGGCAACCACTTTGTCCTAACAGTTGCTTCCAAGGGTCCCATGAGATGGAGGCTTCCCCTACTTAATGTGACAATTTCACAAGTTAAAATGGTATATCAACCATTGGCACCCGGGAACAGCTCTCCATACAGGCCTGATTTGGTCCATCTTCTCTACATTAAGAAGAGAGAAGCTGATTAAGACACAACCCTACATCCTGACCAGGTTGTTTGCCATGGAAGATGACTTGTGGTCTCTCAGGTCCTTCATAGCTGCCTACATATTCTCCAGGGATACTTTCAGCATGGACCTTTGAAGTTCTCAGCAGGTAGAGGATCCCTACATTTCAGTATTATAAGACCACCTCTGTCCCTGCTCTTCTGTAAAGTAAGATTGAGGGAACACTGTATGTTTAGGGTTAATAACAGGTTCAATTTGGATTAGGAATCATTTTCTGGATGAATAATGGTATTGGCAACCTGCGAAATTTATAAGAATATAGAGGTGAACTGTGTGTATGAAAATAGAAATCCAAGTAAGATTGGAAGCCCAGAAGTGCATTGGGCCCTTGATTGTGATACTGAGCATTGAATTACATTCTGCACAGATGTCTCAGATAAATTGATATACAATGGCATAGGACATTGTACCTTGGATGATTGAATGTAGAAGCGAACATCCAGTCAAAAAGGGATAGTCAGTAGGAATAGGAAGATAGTAGGTAGGTATAGGAAGAAGGGTGAGTGTATGATTTGGAACAAAATTTCTTTAGCAACAGGGTTTCGGATAGAAAATGAATTTAAATGTCAGCACATGTGAAGAGTCTGTCACAATGATGAAGTGGGAAAAATATGTAGGTAAGCAGATATCAATAGAGACATTATGAAATCAGGGTTGAGTTTGAATATGCAATCTTAGGAAGAAACAAATATGTAGTCATCAATAGGATTGACATTTGAGAGCATAAGTAATCTTGGACATGGATGATTTTAGTAATCCATGTTAATTTTCCATTTTGGCTTTGGTACAATCATAAATGTGAACTTTGAATTTAGTGTCCAGAATATTTCTGTGAATAAATGTATATGTAGATCAGGTGACATGAGTATTTCTTCCACCATTTCTGGGAGCAATATTGACTGACTACTTCTGATTGATAGGTACAGATTCTTTATGTGAATTGGAATCATGAGAAACCCAAGCACCTCTTCAGGGATTGAAGAACTCATATGACCCAAAGGATCCCTATTCTCAATTGATGGAGGTCAGGAATCTAACAGAGGAAGGGAAGATACTTCATCCAAAATGACTGAACTTTTTGCCATTTTGGTTTTGGATGCACACATGGGATCTTTCTTTAGATCCATCAGGTGCTGATAATCTAAGTCACAGCCTCACACAGGGCCAAGAGGCTGATTCAGACACATCCCTTTCCAAAGAAATTTAGCAAAGAGCCATAGGTGATGCCCATTCATTTCCATTTGAAAACTGTTTTCTTCAGGCTTTACAAAGGGTTAGCCTGAGGTAAAGAACTTCCTGACATTCAGGGCAACAGAAAAATAGGTAAGCAAAAGGCCCAAAGCAGGGTTTCTGCACTGAGACTTTCCTGGTCACACTGTCCCTGCTCTTTTGTAAAGTTAGATTGAGGGAACAGTGTATGGTTAGGGTTAATAACACGTTCGATTTGGGTTAGGAATCATTCTGCAGGATGAATATTCGTACTGGGAATCTGCAATAATTGCAAGAATATATAGGTAAAATAAAAGTATGAAAACAGAAATCTAGGCAAGATTTGAAGCTCAGATGGGCATTGGGCCCTTGAGTGGGTTACTTAGCTTTGAATTATGTTCTGCACAGATGTCTCAGATAAATCAATATACAATGACATAGGACCTTGTACCTTGGATGATTGAAAGTTGAAGAGAACATCCAGTCACAAAGGTAAAGTCCGTAGGTTTAGGACGATAGTCTCTAGGTTTAGAAACAACAATGAGTATAGGATTTGGACCAAACGTTCTTTAGCAATTGGTTTTCAATAAGAGAGTGAATGTAAATATCAGCACATGTGAAGAGTCAGACACAATGATGAAATGGGGAAAATATGTAGGAAAGCAGATATCAATAGAGACATTAACAAATCAGGCAATGTATAAAGTGAGGGATAGGATTAGACATTTTCAACAGGGTTGAGTTTGAATATATAATCTTAGAAAGAAACAAATACATAGGATTTATCAATAGGATTTACATTTTAGAGCATTAAGCAACCGGGACATGGATATTATTAGTAATCCATGCTCACTTTCCTTTTAGGCTTTGCTACAATCATAAGAGTGACTTTTGCTTTCTGTGTCCAGAATATTACTGTGTTAAAATTTATATGTAGATCAGGTGACATGAGCATTTCTTCCACCATTACTGGGAGCAATATTTTGAAGATGTATAAATATTGGGGGAACAAAGTGGAGTACCCTGTGTCAATGGATATAGAAATAATGTATGAATAGACGATACTGTGAATAAATAATATAACTGGTTCCAACTTTAAATAGTGGATTGATTTGATATCTGAAAATATACTGGAAATCTTAAACTGATATTCATACATTCACTACAACCAGGTATACATCTAACGGTAATATTAGGGTTATGGTTTATCATGAAGAGTGTGTGAGTTTTGCTTCAAATATGATTATGAAAATCAAAAATAATATGTTTGGAAAGAAGTCTCATGACAAGACCAGTCAAGAACACTGGAGGAATATATGTGTTCTGAAGCAGGAGGTGATTGAAATTGAAACAAATGCCTATACATTTGTGAACTTGTGGATGAAAGATATATCATATGATGTGCATAAACTGAAGAAATAGTAATGTACCACGGTTTAATAAAAATGAACCACAAAATACACATCATATCCCATAGGAAAATGCTTGCATTGATGTTGAACTTGGTTTTACTGTAGAAATATTAGGATTTGTGTGCACCATTCACTGAAGTTAGTCTTCAGTACTAGGAAACAAATCTGTATTTAAGGTGGATGAATATTTCTGAGAATAATCTTGTGAAAAGTTGATCATAAATCCACATACATAAATATGAATGATTTTAAGGAGTGTATAATAAGATTCATATATTTCATATTTTGAAAAATTTGGAGAGTATATATATATATATATATATATATATATATATATACACACACACACACACACACACACACACAGAGACAGACACTTAAACTAGCAATATATTTGCCAATTGAAATTCTTCATGAAATATGTAACATCCACAGGTGCAAAAATATTGATTTCACTGAAAATGGATCTATATATAATGTTGTTCTAATAACAAGCTCACCCATAGGTTGAATTCTCAATTCCAACAGTGTTTAAGAGGAGTGATCTCTTCTCATAACTTGTATATGCCTAGTCAGCAACCTCACAAAAATTTACGTTTGATAACAGGTAGGATTCTATATGTGCATATAAAAATACATGTGCTGAATAGTCTACAGAGAAAGGAGACACCAATTTGTTGAGAGCCACAGCTTAAGGGTCCCCATCAAACTTCCAGTTACCAGCAACATTCCCCTGCGAGATGATTATTGGCTCACAGCGGCCCCAGCAACATCTAGCTGATTGGCTCCTCTGTGGTGATGCACAATGGAGATGCTCATTGAGCTTTTTCCCCGCTCTTTCCGACTGCCAGCTGATGATTGGCTCACAGCAGCCCCAGCAACATCTAGCTGATTGGCTCCTCTGCGATGATGCACATTCTGCAGTTTCCCTGCCCTTTCAGACCACAGAGCTGCTCATTGTGGGACTTTTTTGGCTCCACCCACCTGACCCAGCCATATGGCCTCAAGAGCAGGAGGATTGTGGGAGGTGGAGAGGCTTGTGGGTGTGACAGAAACTTTGCAAGGAAGCCAGTGGTGGCAGTTGGGCTCTGAGGGTTTTTCCTAAGGAGCTGTTTTGCTTGGCGTGTGTGGTTCTAAAAATAAACTTTGTTTCTTTTGAAAAGTCGCTCTTGAATCGTGCCCAGCCAGACTGCAGCATTTGGTGCCTCGCACGGGGAGCCACTGAGGGTAAGTGATAAGGTAAACTGCTAGCCCCTGAGGGAAGGGCGAGAGGATCGGTAGCCATTTTAAGATTCCTCTTTTGTTTTGCTTCACTTTTGTTGCCTGTCCATGGAGATGAGTGAGATGGATGAAAAACCGCTCACATCTGAGAAAAAAATTATTTACTTCTGAGGAACAGATAGGGAGAAAGGACGGATGCACATGTCAGTAGGATATAAAGGCTATAATGACTTTTTGTTGTTCCCTTTTTATTTTATTCTGTCTCGGTTTTGTTTGGCATCGTCTTGTTGGGTTGTATTATAGTAGAAATACAGGATCAGAAATTAGTAAAAAAACAAACTGAAAGAGTGTTAAGTAAATTGTTAGAGGAAGGAGGCACCTCAGTAAAGTCAAGAACAGTCAGGGCATACGTTGATACAATACAAAAATGTAGCCCATAGATTTTTAAGGAATTGTTAAATATACCATAATGGAACCATCATGGTGAAGATTTAAAAGGGGGGAAAAGAACAGCCCAGGGACTCTGACAGTTGGCACATTGCCATTGAGGACGTTTATATCTGGTTTGCTTAGTCCAAAGACTTCAGATCAGACAAAGATAGAGGAACAAAGCTTAGGTCAGAAAAAGCCATCAGGGGCAAAGTTACAAAAGGAGACTGCTACTAACAACTTTCAATAACTAGAGGGCGTAAGTGTCCAACCAACAGCGCCTCCTCTACAGGAGACTGTTACTAACACCTTTCTATCACCAGAGTATGTAAATGTCCAAATAACAAGGCCACCTCCATATGCTAGGAGGCCCCCAAACCCCGCAGTTGATAGTTCGGTTCCTGAGACAGGATCTCAAGTATTAACATGCCCTGTATTTGAGGTAGGAGGGCAGCGAATTCACCATGCTTTAAATTTCAAAATAGTGAAGCAGCTAAAAGGGGCTGTAACAACCTATGGTCCTCAAGTACCCTTCATTGTAAGCTTGGTCGAATCCATTAACAACTTGAATATGATGCCAGTAGATTGGGCTAATATGTGTAAAGCTGTGCTAAATGGAGGTCAATACCTTTTATGGAAGGTTGCCAATGAGGAATTTTGCAAGGAGACGGCTAGGTGAAATGCAGAAGCTGGTTATCCTCAGAGAAATCTAGATATGTTGTTAGGAAAGGGACCTTATGAGGACCAGCAGCAACAAATTGCATATGATCCTGGCGTATACGCACAAATTGCTGCAGAGGCGGTTAGGGCATGGAAGACTTTACAAGGACATGGAGGTTTACAAGGTCAATTATCTAAGGTAATACAAGGAGCTAATGAATCTTACACTGAATTTATAGATAGGCTTATTCAAACAGCTACCAGAGTTTTGGGGAATACAGAACAAGCAATGCCATTAATAAAAAACTGGCTTATGACCAAGCGAATCGTAGGTGCAGAGATATCACTAGACCATGGAAACATGAAGATTTAAACACATATATTAAATTATGTAAAGACATTAATGAATAAGAGGAAGTCATGGCAGCTGCAGTAAAACAGGCTTTAGATGCCAGAGACATCAATGAATAAGGGCAATTTGTGGCAGCTGCATTAAACAGGCTTTAGATGCAAGGCCAAGAAGATGCTACAATTGTGAACAAACAGGACATTTTAAAAGGAATTGCTCCATAGGAAGAGGGTTTAACAAAAATAGGTACCAAAGGAGTAGAATACTGGGTATTTGCCCACGATGCCGTAGAGGCAGACATTGGGCTAATGAATGCCGTTCTCAAACCACCATAGAGGGTACTTCATTATCAAAAACGAACAAGGACTAGCTGTTTATCCACGATATCATGGAGAAAGGCACCGGGCTCCATTGCCAAAAAATGGACAGGGGAGCCCAATGCTCTGGGGCCCAAAACCACAAATATACGGAGCACTGGAGGAACCCAGCAACCCCATCAGTGTAGTGCCCAGGACACATTGTGCATCAGACGCCTCATCAGACAAATCAGAGTGAGCGCAGGGTTAGACATCTGCACCTCCGTCAGATCAGTACTAACTGTAGAGATGGGGGTTCAAATCATTTACACATGGTGAAAGGACCTCTTCTCAAAGGAACAGTAGGCTTATTATTGGGACGCAGCTCTTCTAATCTAAAAGGACTTATGATAAGTCCTTGGGTAATTGATCCCGATTATGAAGGTGAAATAAAATTTATAGCCAGTTCTCCAAAGGACATATCAGTAATTTCACCAGGAGATAGAATAGCACAGTTACTAATAATACTCAGTCTGCATGATAAATTTTCCAGTCGTGCTGTAGAAAGAGGTTCCAAGGGATTAGGCTCCACAGGTGTAGATTTGGTTATGCTTTCTTTAAATTTAGATTCTCGCCCCAGGCTAAAACTAAATATTCAAGGACATGAATTTAATGGGCTACTTGATACAGGTGCAGATGTTAGCATTGTCTCTCATCAAGAATGGCCAAAACATTGGCCATTACAACAATACACTCAAACACTTTGAGACATAGGAGTGGCAACTAATCCCCATAGAAGTGCAATGGTATTGGATTGGAAGGATCCTGAAGAATGTGAAGGAACTATACAGCCATATGTATTGGATAATCTTCCCGTAAATTTATGGGGATGAGATGTCCTGGATCAATTAGGTTTGACATTAACAAATAACATCAATCAAAATGTACATACTATTATGGCTAGAGAAGGTTTTAGGAAAGGAAAAAGATTAGAAAAACAAGAACAAGGTATAGCAGCGCCAATACAAATAGACCAAGCAACAGACAGACATGGGTTGGATTTTCAGAAAGGGCCATTGAGACAATAAAAATTACTTGGATATCAGAAAGACCAGTATGGCTTCTTCAGTGGACCCTGACTAAAGAAAAGATACAAGCAGCCCAGTTCCTGGTCAAACAACAATTAGCGGAAGAACATATACAACCTTCTGTATCTCCCCATTATACTTTCATTTCTGTCATCAAAAAGAAATCTGGTAAATGGAGATTATTGCAAGATTTAAGAGCCATTAATAATGAGATGGTTATTTTGGGAAATGCTCAATCAAGGATTCCTCAATTGTCAGCTTTGCCAAAAACTTGGTATATTTTAGTTATACATATTAAAGATTGTTTTTTTTTTTTTCATTTCCAATTCTTCTTGAGGATAGTCCAAGTTTTGCATTTACTATCCCTGCACTGAATCATGAAGGTCCTGATCAGAGGTATGAGTGGAAAGTACTCCCTCAAGGGATGGCTAACAGCCCAACTATTTGTCATATTTATGTTAACAAAGTAATCCAGCCACTTAGAAATCAAAATCCTTAACTACAAATATTTCACAATATGGATGATGTGTTATTAGCACACAAGTTAAAAACCCATTGCTAGAATGTTATGCCACACTTACAAACTTATTAAAAAATTATAATCTAGGGATATCAATTGATAAAATGCAATTAAATTTTCCAATTAATTATTTAGGAGTTCTATTATCCTCAACCATGGTCAGTCCACCAAAAATTCAAATACGAGTAGATCAACTCAAATCAATTAATGACTTTCAGAAGTTATTAGGAGACATTAATTGGATAAGGCCTTATCTAGGTATACCAACAGGAGAGTTGGGACCTATATTTGATATCCTAAAAGGTCCATCTGATCCAAATTCACCCAGAATGTTAACGCCTGAAGCAATAAAGGCATTAAAAATCATTGAAACATATATGGGAAATATGCATTTGGATAGATTTGATAAAATAATGCCTTTATTATTTATTGTGCTACCAACAAAAAATATTCCTACAGGAGTATTTTGGCAAGAAGGTCCATTATTATGGATACATTTATCTTATTCTTCTAACACTATTATTAGTAGGTATCCTGAGGCTGAGGGACAATTAATACTCATAGGAATAAAAGCAGCAAAGGGAGTGTTTGGAATTTCTCCCAATAAAATTATTACTCCATACACTATGAATCAAATTGAAGAATTAGCTAATGAGTTAAATACTTGGGCAATAATCATGTGTAAATCTAATGTTTTATTTGATAACCACTTACCATCTAATCTTTTATTGTCTTTTGGGTCATTGCATCCTGTAATTTTTCCAAAAATTGGAAGAAAACTCCTATCATGAATGCTGAAAATATATTCACTGATGGGTCAAATAATGGTACAGCAGCAATAGTTACACCTGATCAAATTTTTACATTTTTAGCACCCCAAAAATCAGCTCAAATGTAGAGCTTAATGCAGTATTATAAGCTTTTGTGATGTTTAAAGATTCTGTGTTTAATTTATTTTGCAATAGTCAGTATATAGTTAATGCTATAGTATCTCTTGAAGATGCTGGTAGAATTTCCCCTTCCTCTACTGTTTTCTCTTTCCTTTCCAGTATACAAAGTCTAATCTGGGACAGAAAATATCCATTCTTAATAGGACATATCTGGGCACATACATTATTGCCTGGAGCCCTTAGTTTGGGCAATGATTTAGCAGGTAAAACTACACATGACATACATACATATTTTCTGTACACTAGAAGAAGCTATAAATTTTCATAAAAAGTTCATTATCAATGCTAATACTTTACAAAAGCATTTTAAAATAACGAAGGAACAAGCTAGACAAATAATAAGTACTAGGAAACAAACATGTATTTCAGTTAAATGAATATGTCTGAGAATAACCTTGTGAAAATTTGATTATAAATCCAAGTACATGAACACGAATGAATTAAGAGAGTGTATATAAGACACATATTTCATATTTTGAAAAATCTACAGAGTGTATGTATATATACAAAAAAAACCACAAATAGACATTAAAAAGTAGCAATATATATGCCAAACAAAATTCATCATTAAATATATATCATCCACAGATGCAAAAATATTTATTTTACTGAACATGAGCTTATGTATAATGTTGTTCTACTAGGAAGCTTGTAGGTTGAATTTTCAGTTCCAACAGCGTTTAAGAGGAGTGAACTCTTCTCACAATTTGTATCTGCCAAGTCAGCCACCTCCCAAAAATGTACATGTGATACCTGGTAGGATTCTATATATGTATATAAATATACATGGGTGAAATGGCTACAGAGAATTGGAAACAAGAATTCACATATCTGTTAACTTTAAAAACACATGGAGAACTATTTCAATTAAAAATTGACTAGATTAATAACTCCTACCTTATATAATGCAAAAGGCAAGTCCAAATATACAACATGCCTCCTCTGAACTGCTTGTATTTATATTTGTTTGGGTTATTTTTCTCCTTTTTATTAGGTTGAGTAGTCTGAGCCTAATAGGTTCGGGTTAGTGTCAGGGATTCACTATTTCAATAGGAAAATTGAAAAATGAATCCAATGTGTATGCAAATATGTGCTGCATAAATATCCTTCCACTCTCATCCAGAGCAATGCCTTGTCAATAACTTTGCCCCAATTAAGACACAATTGGAGGAGAAGAGTTAGAAAATCAGTGAATACATATCTGGAATGGAAATGCTCAGGAGTTCACAATCTTGGAGGTGGTAGGGGAGTTTCCAAAAGTAAGGGACTGGGTTAACACTCCACAAACATAGAGCTCTTCTGGCCTAAAAACTTTTTGAGAAACTTTCTGTGAGGTTGGGCACTTGAAAAATATGTTGTTGTCAGGAGATTTGACTTCTTTGCGTGAGACCATCAAAGCTGGGTCTGCATTTATGTGACCTGGAGGACATGGCTTCTTATATTCCAATAAAGATGAGCAGCAGTGCTGCATTATCTCTTTGTAGGTAAACTGTGACCACTGGGGACTAAGTTTCTCCCCATGTGGACTGTGAAGCCATTTGGTCCTGGTCCACTTTTTGTCGTGTTTTTGCTACTGCACTCGGAGTTTGGTATTTGCTTCATGACATACAAGGAGCTAAACTGGGACACAATGCTGGAGGGAGTTCTGTCACGTGTGGTGTGCCAGGGTATGCAGAAGAATGCACCAACCAGGCTTCTATCCCTCATAGCTTGCCCCATTGCCCCCTTGTCCATATCAACCTAATTCTCAACATTGCCCTGAAACCTCTCCATATAACAAGATGCCTTTATATATAAGGGTCTGCTGGCTGCACCATGTAAGTAACATGCCATTTGGAATACAATGGTAGATCCTCATGACCCTACCACTGGTGATTTATCACACACCTGCCCAAAACTGCTCTAGGCCCACTACTCAGCAGGCTCTAACTTACTGGCATCTCTGTACTACACCATTTTCATGAAACCCAGTCAATCAAGGCACTGTCTGGTATACTCTTGATCAGCAATAGGACATCCAAAAGTTCTCCAGTGCCACCTGGTCATGGGAATTTCAAAATTTTCATGGTATTTATCTAGCCATTTTTCAAGGATGAAGTTGGAGGCACTGTGGCTTTCAATTCATTCAGTAACCATTAAATGTTGAGGAAGCTCAATTCAATAAAAGCTCTGGAGAACTCTCACAGGCAAGGCTTCTGAAAGAGTGCCAAAATGGTCACATGATGCCAGGCCCATTAAAGTCTACAATGTGAGGCCTATGTATTTTTCGACTCTCAAATATGGCTGCCATGTCTTTGAGAATAAAATCATGTGATATCCTGGCAGAGATTCCCAGTGCTCTGTGGAAAGCCACCCTGGCCCTAGATCTCAGTTTACAAGGGCGACTCACATGCATGGCCTCCTAAAATCCAAACAAAATTCATGGCAATACTTCTCTGAGTTCAGTTTCACAACTCAGTCTCTAAGGGAAATCACACCAAAGTTCAAGCCCAAGTGGACCCAGTCATTTCTTCCAACCGCCAAACAAATGGCCAAAATTAAAACCAAAACATTCCCACATGGCCCTCATCTTCTTCCATATAGTCACTCATCGTAACCTCTGGCTGGAGTTTTCCATCAGGGGCACAGCCCAAGACTGTGTCCAAAAAAAGCTCGCTTGCCCCTCATTTGCCTAAAGTCAGGGTGGCCTTGACAGCCCTCCTGTGAACCAGAAGTGATCAAATAAGCCTGCCGTGAATACTGCTCTGTTTCTACAATTTGAGGCCTACTGACTTTCAGGTATAGATTCTATATGTGATTTGGAGTCATGCGAAAACCCAAGCACCTCATCTGGGCTTTGAAGAACTCATTTGACCCAAAGAATCCCTATTCACACTTGATGGAGGTCAGGAACCTAACAGAGGAAGACGAGAGACTTCATCCACAATGACTGATTTTTTGCCATTATAGTTTTGGACGCACACATGGGATCATTCTTTATATCCATCATATGCTGAGAATCTAAATCACAGCCACAAAGAAGGCCAAGAGGCTAATTCAGCCACATCCATTTCCAAAGCAATTAAGCAAAGAGCCACAGGTGATGCCTATTCATTTCCATTTCAAAACTATATTCTTCAGGCTTCACAACGGGGTGCCCTGAAGCAAAGACCTTCCAGATATTCAGTGTAACAAAACAGTACTTAAACAAAAGGTCCAAAGCAGGGTCTCTCCACTGAGAGTTTCTTGGTCACACTGATATCTGAGTTTTCTGAGATGCTCGCCATTCTTTTCATCTATCCAGTACATGACCATGTCACAGAGCTTGGAGGTGGTACATATCGTGGACACAAAACCATGAGCCTATTCTGGAGACTGGCCAGAATACAGGAAGAAAACATTAACTTGGGAAGATAGCAGGTGTTTCCCTTCGATAAGACAAGCTGCAGTTCATTCATATATTGGGCAGGATGAATTTTGGGAATATTTATACTTTAAAGGACACATTCATTAATGCATTTTCTTTTCTAATGTTTACAACAACGGACACAGTGGAATACACAGACATGGAAATACTTGCCTTGTCAAACGACTTACTAGAACAGTCCACTGAAAACCAAAAACAAAAAAAAACAACAAAAAAAAAACGCCTTTCCTACCTATTCTCAGAACATGAGACAGAACCACAAACCCATACCCACTCCCACAAAGGCAGCTCCTTCCCCCAAGTATGTCTGTGATTAGAAGGAGTGTCCTATGACTGGTGAGCCATACTATGTTCTCCCAAAATGGCCTGTCCTCTTTCAGATCTGGTTTCCATGGCCAACTCTGTGAAGTTGTCAGGAAAAAGTGGTGAGCCACTACCTGCTTTCTCAGGAAAGGTCCCTCTTCAGAGCTCTTCTGGCATTTGGCCATCCTCACATCAGTAGGTACCAAGAAAGATTGATTTTGTCCTTGGAAAATCCAAACAAGCGAGTCCACTGGGACTGGAACTGGGACTGCCTCTGGGTGCCTGGCTTCTTGGATACCAAGTTCAGAGAGTTCCATCACCAAATAATGAGGTATGTCACTTTCTTTGGAACTGAATGAGGTCACTGCCTTGGCAACCACTTTTCCCAAACAGTTGCTTCCAAGGGTCCCATGAGATGGAGCCGGCCCCTACTTCCTGTGACACTTTCACAAGTTAGAATGAAATATCAACGATAGGCACCCAGGAACAGCTCTACACACAGGTCTGGTTTTGTCAGTCTTCTCTACAATAAGAAGAGAGAGGCTGATTAAGACACATCCCTTCATCCTGACCAGGTGTTTTGCCAGGGAAGATGAGTTTTGCTCACTCAGGTCCTTTATACCTGCCTACAACTTGTCCAGGTATCATTTCTGCATGGACCTTTGAGGTTCTCAGCAGGTGGACTGTCCCCTTCTTTCCTGTATTGTAAGAACAACTCTGTCCCTGCTCTTCTGTAAAATGAGATTGAGGGAACAGTGTATGTTTCGGGTTAATAACAGGTTCGATTTGTGTTAGGAATCATTCTGTGTGATGAATAATAGTGTTGGGGACCTTCGATATTTACAAGAATATGGAGGTTAAATATAAGTATGATAACAGAAATCTAGGTATGATTTGAAGCCCAGAAGGGCATTGAGCCCTTGATTGGGATAATTAGCTTTGAATTATGTTCTGCAAAGATATCTCAGTTAATTCAATACACAATGGCATAGGACTTTGTACCTTGGATGATTGAATGTAGAAGAGAACATCCAGTCAAAAAGGGATAGTCAGTAAGATTATGAAGCTAGTCGGTAGGTTTAGGAAGAAGAGTGAGTATTTGATTTGGACAAAAGTTCTTTAACAATAGGGTTTCGGTTAGAGAGTGAATGTAAATATCAGCACATATGAAGAGTCAGTCACTATGATGAGCTGGGAAAAAATGTAGAAAAGCAGATATCAATAGAGACATTATGAAATCAGGCAAAGTATAAAGTGAGTGATAGGATTAGACATTTTCAACAGGATTGAGTTTGAATACATAATCTTTGGAAGAAAAAAATATGTAGTCACCAATAGGATTGACAGTTAAGAGCATTAGGCAACCTGGACATAGATGTTTTTAGTAATCCATGTTCACTTTTCATTTAGTCCTTCGTGCAATCATAACCGTGACCATTACATTATTTGTCCAGAATATTACTGTGAAAAAATGTATATGTAGATCAGGTGACATGAGTATTTCGTCCACCATTTCTGGAAACAATATATTGAAGACGTAAAATTAGTATTGGGGGTACAAAGAGGTGCACTCTGTGTCTATGAATATAGAGATAAAGCATGAATAGACAATACTGTGAATAAATAATATAACTTGTTCCAACATTAAATAATGGATTGAACTGATATCTGGAAAATTACAGGAAATCTTATATTGATATACAATCATTCATTCCCACCAATTATACATCTAATGGTAATATTAGTGTTTTGGTTTATCATGAAGAGTGTGTGAGTTTTGCTTCAAAAGTGATTATGGAAATTGAAAATAATATGTTTGGAAAGAATTCTCATGAAAAGACCAGTCAGGAAACCTGGAGGAATGCATATATTGTAAAGCAGGAAGCGATTGAAATTCAATCAAATGCCTATAAACTTGCTAATTTGTGGATGAAATATATATCCTATGATGTGCATAAACTCATGAAATAGTAATGTACCATTGTTGAATAAAAATGAACGTCAAAATACACATCATGTCCCATAGGAATCTACTGGCATTGATTTTAAACTGTAGAAATATTAGGATTCTCGTGCATTATTCACCGAATTTAGTTATCTCTTTTTTAAAATTTTTATATATGGTTGTTCAAAATATTACATAGTTCTTGATAAATAATATTTCACACTTTGATTTATGTGGGTTATGAACTCCCATTTTTGCCCCGTATACAGATTGCAGAATCACAT
Organism: Callospermophilus lateralis; assembly: GCF_048772815.1. Taxonomy (NCBI): domain Eukaryota; kingdom Metazoa; phylum Chordata; class Mammalia; order Rodentia; family Sciuridae; genus Callospermophilus; species Callospermophilus lateralis. The sequence goes on from NW_027513702.1 coordinate 265,638, forward strand.
CAGTTACACATCCATTGATTCATATATTGCCATACTAGTGTCTGTTGTATTCTGCTGCCTTTCCTATCCTCTACTATCCCCCCTCCCCTCCAGTCTCCTCCCCTCTTCTCTCTCTACCCCCTATACAGTAATAAATTTCTCCTCCTTGTATTATTTTTCCCTTTCCCCTCACTTCCTCTTGTATGTAATTTTGTATAACTCTGAGGTTCTCCTTCCATTTTCATGCAGTTTCCCTTCTCTCTCCCTTTCCCTTCCACCTCTCATCCCTGTTTAATGTTAATCTTCTTCTCATGCTCCTCGTCCCTACTCTGTTCTTAGTTACTCTCCTTATATCAAAGAAGACATTTGGCATTTGTTTTTTAGGGATTGGCTAGCTTCACTTAGCATAATCTGTTCTAATGCCATCCATTTCCCTGCAAATTCTATGATTCTGTCATTTTTTAATGCCGAGTAATACTCCATTGTGTATAAATGCCACATTGTTTTTCATTCATTCTTCTATTGAAGGGCATCTAGGTTGGTTCCACAGTCTTGCTATTGTGAATTGTGCTGCAATAAACATCGATGTAGCAGTGTCCCTGTAGCATGCTCTTTTTAGGTCTTTAGGTTTTAGACCGAGAAGGGGAATAACTGGGTCAAATGGTGGTTCCGTTCCCAGCTTTCCAAGAAATCTCCATACTGCTTTAACATTTGCCTGCACCAATTTGCAGTCCCACCAGAAATATACAAGTGTACCTGTTTCCCCAGATCCTCGCCAGCACTTGTTATTGTTTGACTTCATAATGGCTGCCAATCTTACTGGAGTGAGATGGTATCTTAGGGTGGTTTTGATTCACATTTCTCTGACTGCTGGAGATGGTGACCATTTTTTCATGTACTTGTTGATTGATTGTATGTCCTCCTCTGAGAAGTGTCTGTTCAGGTTCTTGGCCCATTTGTTGTTTGGGTTATTTGTTATCTTATTGACTAATTTTTTGAGTTCTTTGTATACTCTGGATATTAGTGCTCTATCTGAAGTGTGAGGAGGAAAGATTTGTTCCCAGGATGTGGGCTCCCTATTTTCCTCTCTTACTGTTTCTTTTGCTGAGAAAAAAACCTTTTTAGTTTGAGTAAGTCCCATGTGTTGATTCTAGTTATTAACGCTTGTGCTATGGGTGTCCTATTGAGGAATTTGGAGGCGACCCCACAGTATGTAGATCGTAGCCAACTTTGTCTTCTATCAGACACCATGTCTCTGATTTAATATCAAGCTCCTTGATCCATTTTGAGTTAACTTTTGTGCATGGCGAGAGAAAGGGATTCAGTTTCTTTTTGTTACATATGGATTTCCAGGTTTCCCAGCACCATTTGTTGAAGATGCTATCATTCATCCATTGCATGCTTTTAGCCCCTTTATCAAATGTAAGATAGTTGTATTTTTTGGATTGGTTTCTGTGTCCTTTATTCTGTACCATTGGTCCACCCACCTGTTTTGGTACCAGTACCATGCTATTTTTGTTACTATTGTTCTGCAGTATAGTTTGAAGTCTGGTATCGCTATACCGACTGATTCACACTTCCTGCTTAGTGTTGTTTTTGCTATTCTGGGTCTTTTATTTTTCCATATGAATTTCATGATTGCTTTCTCTATTTCTACAAGAAATGCCGTTGGGTTTTGATTGGCATTGCATTAAACCTATAGAGAACTTTTAGTAATATCGCCATTTTGATGATGTTAGTTCTGTCTATCTATGAACAGGGTACATTTTTACATCTTCTAATATCTTCCTCTATTTTTCTCTTTAGGTTTCTGTAGTTTTCCTTGTATAAAACTTGCACCTCTTTTGTTAGGTTGATTCCCAATTATTTTTTTTTTTTTAGTATATTGTGAATGGAGTGGTTGTCCTCATTTCCGTTTCAGAGGATTTGTCACTGATATTCAGGAATGTCTTTGATTTATGAGTGTTGATTTTATATCCTGCCACTTTGCTGAATTCATTTATTTGCTCTATTAGTTTCTTTGTAGACCCTTTTGGGTCTGCTAGGAATAGAATCATGTCATCTGCAATAGTGATAATTTAAGTTCTTCTTTTCCTATTTATATGCCTTTAATTTCTTTCATCTCTCTAATTGCTCTGGCCAGTGTTTCGAGAACTATGTTGAACAGAAGTGGTGAAAGAGGGCATACCTGTCTTGTTCCAGATTTTAGGGGGAATGCCTTCAATTTTTCTCCATTCAGAAGTATGCTAGCCTGAGACTTAGCATAGATTGCTTTTACAATATTGAGGTATGTTCCTGTTATCCCTAGTTTTTCTAGAATTTTGAACATAAAGGGATGCTGTACTTTGTCGAATGCTTTTTCTGCATCTATCGAGATGATCATATGGTTCTTATTTTTAAGTCTATTGATGTGATGAATAACATTTATTGATTTCTGTATATTGAACCAGCCTTGCATCCCTCGGATGAATCCTACTTAATCATGGTGCACAATTTTTTTGATATGCTTTTGTATCTGATTTGCCAGAATTTAATTGAGGATTTTTGCCTCTAGGCTCATTAGAGATATTGGTCTGTAGTTTTCATTCTTTGAAGTGTCTTTGTCTGGTGTAGGAATCAGAGTGATGTTGACCTCATAGAATGAATTTGGAAGTTCTCCCTCTTTTTCAATTTCCTGAAATAGCTTGAAAAGTATTGGTATTAGTTCCCCTTTAAAGGTTTTGTAAAACTCTGCTGTATACCCATCAGGTCCTGGGCTTTTCTTACTTGATAGTGTTTTGATGGTTTTTTCTATTTCCTCAATTGATATTGGTCTGTTTAGGTTGTCTATATCCTCCTGACTCAATCTGGGCAGATCATATGACTTAAGAAATTTATCGATGCCTTCACTGTCTTCTATTTTATTAGAGTACAAAGATTCAAAATAATTTCGGATTATCTTCTGTATATCTGAAATATCTGATATGATATTGTCTTTTTCATCCTGTATGCTAGTAATTTGAGTTCTCTCTCTTTTTGTCTTCGTTAGCATGGCTAAGGGTCTGTAGATTTTTTTTATTTTTTCAAAGAACCAAATGGGTTGATGTGTCTGCTGTGCTTGCAGGCCGCTAGTCCTGTTCCGCCGGTCAGTTGCAGTTCTGCCTACCTTGCGGGAGCGGGTGGTGGCTCTGCTTTGGCCCTACTGCAATTGGGGTGTCGTGACTACCATCCTGGCAGATCGCTGGGCCTGTTCCGTGTGCGGGCAAAGACTCTGCTCTGCCCCTACTCCAATTGGGTTGACGTGACTACCACGCCGGTGGGCCGTTGTGCTTGTACTGGGCGCGGGAGAAAGCTCTGCTCTGCCACTACTCCAATTAGGGTGTCATGTCTACCATGGTGGCAGGCCGCTGGGCCTGTTCCAAAGGTCAGTCACAGGTCTGCTTTTGTGGCGGGCGCGGGGGGCGGCCTGCTTGGCCCCTACTACAATTTGGGTGACGTGACTACCACACCAGCTGGTGGCTGGGCCTGATCTGGGTGCAGGCAGTGGCACTGCTCTTTCCCTACTCCATTTGGGGTGACATGGGTACCACGCCTGCGGGCCTGATGAATCTTCCTCTATGTTTCTAGAGAGAATTACGGAGGCATATAGGAGATATACTCCTTTCGATCCTCATGCAGAGGATCAAAAATCATCTGTCACAATGGCCTTTATTGGGCATGCTGCCTTGGATATTTAAAGAAAGTTACAATGCTTAGATGGATTACAAGATATGACTTTGAGAGATTTAGTCAGAGAAGCCGAGAAAGTATACTATAAGAGAGAAACTGAGGAAGAGAAGGGAGCAAAAGGAGGATAAAAGAAACAAAAGACAGACTAAGGAGTTGACTAAGGTCCCGGTCACAATAACAAAAAGGCCAGAAATTAAGAAACAGGGAGACAGGAAGGGATACCTGGTCCCATGCCAGAGGCCACCCCTGACCTCAGATCAATGTGCCTACTGTAAAGAAAGAGGACACTGGGTTCAAGAGTGCCCTAGAAAGAGGCAGCCACGCCAGCCAGCCATTCTGACTCTTCAGCATGACTACGAAAGTCGGGGCTCAGATCCCCTCCCTGAGCTCAGCGTATCTTTTGAAGTGGAGGAGACACCAGTAAACTTTGAAGTGGATACAGGGGCAATAAACTCAGCCCTTAAGGCCCCATTGGGCCCTCTATCAAATAAAAGGTCTCTAGTTCAAGGGGCTAATGGCAGTAAATATCGGACTTGTATAACTAAGAGGATCATGGACCTGGGGAAAGGAAAAATCCATCACTCCTTTTTAGTAATCCCAGAATGCCTGGCAGACTTTTCCTGTACGTCATGGGGATGTGAGCATACAGGGGCTGCCTGATGGAACACAAACTCCTCATCAAATTCAGTACACAGCATTGGCCATATTACCAATTAGATAACCAAAACCGATGGCCCCCAGAGGGGTCTCTTGATCCTCAAATTCTGCGTGACCATTTTTTTTTAAAGAGAGAGGTGAGAGAGAGAGAGACAGAGAGAATTTTTAATATTTATTTTTTAGTTTTTTGCTGGACACGACATCTTTGTTTGTATGTGGTGCTGAGGATCGAACCTGGGCCGCACGCATGCCAAGCGAGCGTGCTACAATTGAGCCACATCCCCAGCCCTGTGTGACCTTTTTAACTTCTTCAAGTGCTCAAAAGGGTGAAAGGAGATTCCCCTATGGGCATGCCTTTTCCATCCTTCACTCATATCCTGAACTATGCTTATCCAATCAATCCTCACCTTCAGCCTTGTGCTCCAGAGTCTCTGCTGTCACTCTCACCTCAGCAACCTGATTTCTCCCCTCCAATTATTAGATCAAAAACCCAAATCTCTGCTGGTTCTCAGGCCATCGCCATCTTGCTGAAGTAGCAGGTACTCAGGTTCCCATCCACCGACTCACTCCTCTCTTCTCCTGTCCGTACCCGCCCCGGGTCCCACCAGGTCCTCTTACCAGCTAACACAAAGCTGAAACTAGCTGAGGAGAGCTCTCAGACTCCTATCAAAGATGTAATGAAAATGGCCTTTAAAGATGCTTTGTCATCACTGAAAACAGTTTACTAAAAATTTAAAGTCCCTCACATGCATTTTGGGATACTCACTCTTGTCTTCCCCTCTGCTCTACCTGTTGTACAGCTCAAGTATTTGTTGCTAGGAAAATCCCAAACCCCTTTCCCATTATTCTTTTACATCTCTCCTTCCTTATTCTCAGATCCTCGGAGCTGCTGTCAGCCCCACCTTCCCTGTCTTCCCCTTCTGTACCAGGCCTACAGAAAATTCTTAACTGACTTTCTACAGAAGTCTTCACCATGGCTGACTTTAGGACTTTCAGCAAAAGAGTCCCTATAAAAGAGTTCAATGTAGATAAACTTCCTCTTTTAGTGTTGCCTTGTTCTACTTGGCCACTGGCTAAAAAAATAAGCACTTCTATGCTAGACACCCCATTACTTGTTTTCCACAAAATATATGAACAAGGCCTCTGGCCATGAGCTGGGGCTTTACAGAGATGGCTATATTTCTAAGATAAAGAAGTTACCATCAGGGCTCCATGGTAAAAGCTGTCAGGGGCGAAAAATAAGAAAGGTAGGAAAAAGCTCTTTCCCTCCCAGGTGTCCTTGAAAAGTTAACTTGCCCAGAACTGAGGTAAAAACAGAAACAACAACGGCTTTTTTGAACTTCTGAAGACTGTGAACTTCTGAGCCCCTTCCCTTACATGTTGGGTACAAAATTCTGAAACTACCTAAACTTGAGTTTCAGGAGAATAATTGATTACAACAGAAGCAATGCCCTCTGAATCTGGTTGCAACCAAATAGGACGGTTTCCCTGTCTTCGTTGCTATCTTAGGTGCCTTGCCTTGTCCGTCCCTACAACAGCATAATTGTATATAATTAAACATTGTTTATGTTTTAAAGAAATTGTCAACAGATGTGATTAATTGTGTAATGGTGCAGATGATTCCCAGAGTGCTCTGTCATGATGCAGGTTCATTTGAAAATGAAATAGAGGGGCATACAACCCGTTTCCACTGGGAACATATATCCCTCACTTTAGCCATCCTATTCGGAATAGGAGTTGCTTCAGGGGTGGGCACAGGAACCACTGCCCTCGTCCATGGGACACAACAAATGACCCAATTAGAAGAAGCAATAGACCAAAACTAAGATATTAGATACCTCCATCAGAGCTTTGCATGAATTTTTAACCTCTCTCTCTGAAGTTGTTTTACAGAACAGGCGAATGACACAAAACACACACACACACACAGAAAAAAAAAAATAGCAAAATATATGTCAATCAAAATTTTCATAAAATATATATCAAAAAAAGATCCAAAAATATTCATTTTACTGAACATGGATTTATGTATAATGTTGTTCAACTAGCAAGCTCACCCATTGGTTGAATATTCAGTTCCAACACGGTTAAGTAGGAGTGATCTCTTCTCACAATTTGTATCTGCCAACTCATCCACCTCACAAGAATGTATGTGTGGTACCAGGTATGATTCTATATATCCATATAAAAATATATGTGCTGAATAGGCTACAGAGAAAGGGAGACAGGAATTCACAATTTTTTAACTTTAAAAACACATGGAGAACTATTTCAACAAAAAATTGACTAGATTTAACTCCTACTCTGTATCATGCAAAAGGCAAGTCCAAATATACACCATGCCTCCTCTAAACTGCTTGTATTTCTATTCATGGCAATACTTCTCTGAGTTCAGTTCCAGAACGCAGTCTTTAAGGGAAATCCCAACAGAGTTCAAGCCCAGGTGGACCAAGATATTTCTTACAACCACCACACAAATGACCACAATTAAAAACAAAACACTCAAACATGGTCCTCATCTTCTTCCATATAGTCACTCATCGTAACCTCTGTCTGGAGGTTTCCATGAAGGGCTCACCCAAAGACAGTGTCCAAATAAACTCCCTTTCCCCTCATTTGCCTAAAGTCATGTTGGCCTGGACACCCTTTCTGTGAACCAGGAGTGATCAAATAAGCCTCCCATTAATACTGCTCTGTTTCTCCAATTTGAGGCCTACTGACTTTCAAGTATAGATTCTTTATGTGATTTGGAGTCATACGAAAACCTAAGCACCTCTGCAGTGATTTGAAGAACTCATTTGACCCAAGGAATACCTATTCTCACTTGATGGAGGTCAGGAACCTAACAGAGGAAGACGAGAGACTTCATCCACAATGACTGTTCTTTTGGCAATTATGGTTTTGGATGCATACATGGGATCATTTTTAGATCCATCAGCTGCTGAGAATCAAAGTCACAGCCACATACAAGGCCAAGAGTCTAATTAAGACACATCCCTTTCCAAAGCAACTAAGAAAGAGCCACAAGTGATGCCCATTCATTTCCATTTGAAAACTGTTTCCTTCAGGCTTCACAAAGGGGTGCCCTGAGGCAAAGACCTTCCTGATATTCAGGGCAACAGAACAATAGGTAAGCAAAAGGTCAAAAGCAGGGTATATCCACTGAGACTTTCCTGGTCACACTGATATCTGAGTTTTCTGAGATGCTGGCCATTCCCTTCAGCTATCCTGTACATGGCCATGTCACAGACCTTGGAGTTGTTGCATATCTTGGACACAAAACCATGAGCCTATTCTGGAGAGTGGCCAGAATTCAGAAGAAAACAGGGACTTAGGAAGGTAATAGGTATTGCTCATCCATAAGGCAAGCCGCACTCCATTCATAAATTAGGCAGGATGCACAATGGGAAGCTTTCTACTAGAAAGGACACATCCATTGTTGCATTCTCTTTTCTCATGTCTACAACCACGGACACAGTGGGATACACAGACATAGAAACACTCATTTTGTCAAACGACTTACTAGAAACAGTTCACTCCAAATCAAACAAACCGCCTTCCCTACCTATTCTCAGAATATGAGACAAAACAACAAACCCACACTCACAAAGGCACCTCCTTCCCTCAAGTAGGTCTGTGACTCTCCGGAGTTAACTCTGACTGGTGGGCCATATTATGTTCCCCCGAATTGGCGTGTCCTCTATCAGATCTGCTTTCCTTGACCAACTCTGTAAAGTTGTCAGGAAAAAGTGGCGATCCACTACCTGCTTTCTCAGGAAAAGTACCTCTTCAGTGCTCTCCTGGTATTTGGCTATACTCACATCATTAGGTACCGAGAAAGACTGACTCTGTCCTTGGAAAATCCAATCAAGTGAGCCCACAGGGACTTGGACTGGGATTGCCTCTCGGTGTCTTGGTTCTTGGATAGCAAGTTCAGAGAGTTCCATCACCAAGGAAATTAGATATGTCACTTTCTTTGGAACTGAATGAGGCCACTGCCTTGGCACCCCTTTTTCCTAACAGTTGCTTCCAAGGGTCCCATGAGATGGAGGCTGCCCCTACTTCCTGTGACACTTTCACAAGTTAGAACGGTATATCAACCATAGGCACACGTGAACAGCTTTCCACACAGGCCTGATTTGGTCCATCTTCTCTACAATAAGAAGAGAGAGGCTGATTAAGACACATCCCTTCATCCTGACCAGGTTGTTTGCCATGGAAGATGACTTTTGCTCTCTCAGGTCCTTCATAGCTGCCTATAACTTTTCCGGATATCATTTCTGTATGGACCTTTGAGGTTTTCAGCAGGTGGAAGGTCCCCTACTTTCCTGTATTGTAAGAACAACTCCGTCCCTGTTCTTCTGTAAAATGAGATTGAGGGAACAGTGTATGTTTAGGGTTAATAACAGGTTCAATTTGGGTTAGGAATCATTCTGTGCGATGAATAATGGTATTGGCAACCTGTGAGATTTACAAGAATGTAGAGGTGAAATATAAGTATGAAAATAAAAATCTAGGTATAATTTGAAACCCAGAAGGGCATTGGGCCCTTGATTGGGATACTTAGCTTGAATTATGTTCTCTAAAGATGTCTCAGATAATTCAATATACAATGGCATAGGACCTTGTACCTTGGATGATTGAACGTAGAAGAGAACATGCAGTAAAAAGGTATAGTCAGTAGGTTTAGAAAGATTGTCAGTAGGTTTAGGAAGAAGAGTGATTATAGGATTTAGACCAAAAGTTCTTTAGCAATATGGTTTCGGTTAGAGAGTGAATGTAAATGTCGGCACATATGAAGAGTCAGTCACTATGATAAACTGGGAAAATATGTAGAAATGCAGATATCAATAGAGACATTATTGCATCAGGCAAAATATAAAGTGAGTGATAGGATTAGACATTTTTAACAGGGTTGAGTTTGAATATATAATCTTAGGAAGAAACAAATATGTTGTCACCAATAGGATTGACATTTGAGAGCATTAGGCAGCATGGACTTGGATGTTTCTATTAATCCATGTTCACTTTCCTTTTAGGCTTTGGTACAGTCATAAGTGTGACCTTTACATTTTTTTTCAGAATATTATTGTGATAAAATGTATATGTAGATCAGGTGACATAAGTATTTCTTCCACCATTTCTGGTAGCAATATATTGAAGACGTAAAATTAGTATTGGGGGTCCAAAGAGGTGTACACTGTGTCTATGAAAATAAAGATAAAGCATGAATAGAACATACTGTGAATAAATAATATAACTTGTTCCAACTATAAATAATGGATTGAACTGATATCTGAAAAATTACAGGAAACCTTATATTGATATACAATCATTCTTTCCAAAATGGTATACATATAATGGTAATATTAGTGTTTTGGTTTATCACGAAGGGTGTGAGTTTTACTTCACCAGTGATTATGGAAATCGAAAATAACTTGTTTGGAAAGAAGCGTCATGAAAAGACGAGTTCAGAAACCCTGATAATACTTGTGTTCTGAAACAGGAATTGATTAAAGTTGAAACAAATGCTTGTAAATTTGTGAACTTGTGGATGAAATATATATCGTATGATGTGCAAAAACTGAAGAAATAATAATGTACCAGTGTTGAATACAAATGAACCTCAAATTACATATCATGTCCCATAGGAATCTACTTGCATTGGTGGTAAACTGGGTCAGTTACTGTAAAATTATTAGAATTTGTAGGCACCATTCACTGAAGTTTGTTTTCAGTACTAGGAAACAAATATGTATTTCAGGTGGATGAATATTTCGGAAAATAATCTTGTGAAAAGTTGATTATAAATCCATATACATGAACATGAATGAATTTAGAAAGTGTATATAAGACACATATATTTTATATATTGAAAAATCTGAATAGTGTGTGTGTGTGTGTGTGTATATATATATATATATATATAATATACACACACACACACACACACACACAAACTACACACAGACATTAAAAAGCAGCAATATATATGAAAATCAAAATTCATCAGTAAATATATATCATCCACAGATGCAAAAATAATTATTTTACTGAACATGAGTATATGTATAATGTTGTTCTACTAGAAAGCTCCCCTATAGTTTGAATCTTCAGTTCTAACAGCGTTTAAGAGGAGTGATCTCTTCTCACAATTTGAATCTGCCAAGTGAGAAACCTCACAAAAATGTACGTGGGATTCCTGGTAGGATTCTATGTGTGCATATAAATATACATGTGTGAATTGGCTACAGAGAAAGGGAAACAGGATTTCACACATTTGTTATCTTTAAAAACACATGGAGAACTATTTCAAATAAAAATTGACTAGATTTATAACTCCTACCTTATATAATGCAAAAGGCAAGTCCAACTATACAAGATGCCTCCTCTGAACTGCTTGAATTTCTATTCTGTTTGGGTTATTTTTCTCCATTATATTAGGATGAGTTGTCTGATTCTAGTAGGTATGGGTTAGTGTCAGGGATTCAGTATTTCAAAAGGAAAATTGGAAAATGAATTCAATGTGTAAGCAAATATGTGCTTCACAAATATCTGTTAAGGTCTGATATCCTCTCACTCTCATCCAGAAAAATGCCTTGACATTACCTTCACCCCAGGTAAAACATAATTAGAGGAGAAGAGTTAGAAAATCAGTGAATACATATCTGGAATGGAAAATGCTCAAGAGTTCATAACCATGGAGGTGGTAGAGGAGTTTCCAAAAGTAAGGGACAGGGTAAACACAACACAAACAGGTAGCTCTGAGAGCCTAAAAACTTTTTGAGAAACTGCCTCTGAGTTTGGGCACTTGAAATATATGTTGTTGTCAGGAGATTTGGCTTCTTTAGTAGTGAGACCATCAAAGCTGGTTCTGCATCTATGTGACCTGAAGGACATGGTTTCTTATTTTCCAATGAAGATGAGGCAGCAATGCTGAATCCTCTCTTTGTAGGTAAACTGTGACCACTGAGGACTAAGTGTCTCTCCGTGTTGACTGCGAAGCCATTTGGTCCTCCTACACTTTTTGTGGTGTTTTTCCTGCTGCGCTGGGAGTTTGGTATTTGCTTCACGAAATACCAGGAGCTCAACTGGGACATATTGCTGGAGGGAGTTCTGTCACGTGTGTTGGGTCAGGGTCTGCAGGAGAATGCACCAACCAGGCTTCTATCCCTCCTAGCTTGGCCCATTGCCCCCTCGTCCATATCAACCTGATTCAGAACATTGACCTGAAACCTCACCATATAACAAGATGCCTTTACATATAAGGGACTGCTGGCTGCACCATGTCAGTCACAAGCCATTTGGAATCCAATGGTAGATCCTCATGGCCCTACCACTGATGTTTCATCACACACCTGCCCACCACTGCTCTAGGCCCACTACTCAGCAGGCTCCAACTTACTGGCATCTCTGTTCTACACCATTTTCATGAAACCCAGTCAATCAAGGCATTGTCTGGTATACTCATGATCAGCAACAGGACATCCAAATGTTCTCCAGTGCCACCTGGTTGTGGGAACTTCCAAAAATTCATCGTATTTATCAAGCCATTTTTCAAGGATGAAGTTGGAGAAACTCTGGGTTTCAATACATTCAGGAAACACTAAATGTTGAGAAAGCTAATTTAAATGAAAACTCTGGAGAACTCTCACAGGCAAGGCTTCCCAAAGAGTGGGGAAAAGGTCACATGAAGCCAGGCACATTGAGGTGTAAAATGTGAGGTCCATGTGTGTTTTGACTCTCAACTATGGCTGCAAGTTTTTCACAATTATAGCATGTGATATCCTGGCTGAGATTCCCAGTGCTCTGTGGAAAGCCAGATCTCAGTTTCCAAGGGCAACTCTCATGCGTGGCCTCCTAAAATCCCAAAACAATTCATGGCAATACTTCTCTGAGGTGAGTTCCAGAACTCAGTCTCTATGGGGAATCACACCAGAGTTCAAGCCCAGGTGGACCCAGACATTTCTTCCAACCGCCACACAAATGACCACAATTAAAACCAAAACACTCCCACATGGCCCTCATCTTCTTCCATATAGTCACTCATCATGACCTCTGGCTGGAGGTTTCCATGAGGGGTGCAGCCATTAGTAGTGTCCAAAATAAGCTCACTTGCCCCTCATTTGCCTAAAGTCAGGGTGGCCTGGACACTCTTAATATGAACCAGGAGTGGTCAAATAAGCCTGCCGTTCATGCTGCTCTGTTTCTCCAATTTGAGGCCTAATGACTTTCAGGTATGGAATATTTATGTGAAATAGAGTCATGAGAAAAGCCAAGCACCTCGGCAGAGATTTCAAGAACTCATTTGACCCAATGGATCAGTATTCTCACTTGATGGATGTCAGGAACCTAACAGAAGAAGGCGAGAGACTTCATCCACAATGACTGATCTTTTGGCCATTTTGGTTTTGGATGCGCACATGCGATCATTCTTTGGATCCATCATGTGCTGAGAATAAAAATCACAGCCACATACAAGGCCAAGAGGCTAATTCAGACACATTCCTTTCCAAAGCAATTAAGCAAAGAGCCACAGGTGATGCCTATTCATTTCAAATTTAAAACTGTTTTCTTCAGGCTTCACAAAGGAGTGGCCTGAGGCAAAGACCTTCCTGACATTCAGGGCAACAGAACATAAGGTAAGCAAAAGGCCCAAAGCAGGGTTTCTCCACTGAGACTTTCCTGGTCACACTGATATCTGAGTTTTCTGAGATGATCTCCATTCTCTTCAGCTATCCAGTATATGGCCATGTAACAGAGCTTGGAGGTGGTACATATCTTGGACACAAATCCCTGAGCCTATTCTGGAGACTGGCCAGAATTCAGGAAGAAAACAGGAACTTAGGATGATAGCAGGTGTTGCCCATCGATAAGACAAGGTGCAGTCCATTCATAAATTGAGCAGGATGAATTATGGTAAGATTTATACTAGACAGGACACATCCATTAATGCATTCTCTTTTCTAATGTCTACAACAATGGACATACTCGGATACACAAACATAGAAACACTCACCTTGTCAAATGACTTACTCGAAACAGTCCACTTCAATCCAAACAAACCGCCATTCCTACCTTTTGTTAGAACATGAGACAAAACCACAAACCCACACCCACTCCCACAATGGCACCTCCTTCCCCCAAGTAGATCTGTGACTATCTGGAGTGTCCTCTAACTGCTCGGCCATACTATATTCCTTCGAAATAGTCTGTCCTCTCTCAGGTCTGGTTTCCTTGGCTAACTCTGTGAAGTTGTCAGGAAAAAGTGGTGAGCCACTACTGGCTTTCTCAGAAAAGGTACCTCTTCAGTGCTCTCCTGGCATTTGGCCATCCTCACATTAGTAGGTACCAAGAAATACTGACTCTGTCCTTGGTAAATCCAAACAAGTGAGACCACTGTGACTGGGAATGGGATAGCGTCTGGGTGCCTGGGCACTAGGATACAAAGATCATAGAGTTCCATCACCAAGGAAATGAGGTATGTCACTTTCTTTGGAATTGAATGAATGAGGTCACTGCCTTGGCAACCAGTTTGTCCTAACACTTGCTTCCAAGGGTCCCATGAGATGGAGGGTGCTCCTACTTCCTGGAACACTTACACAAGTTAGAATGGTATATCAACCATAGGCACCTGGGAACAGCTCTCCACACAGGTCTGGTTTAGTCCATCTTCTCTAACATAAGTAGAGAGAGGCTGATTCAGACACATCCCTTTATCCTGACCAGGTTGTTTGCCATGGAATAGGACTTTTGCTCTCTCAGGTCTTTCATACCTCCCTACAACTTCTCCAGGTATCATTTCTGCATGGACCTTTGAGGTTTTCAGCAGGTGGAAGGTCCCCTAATTCCCTGTATTTTAAGAACAACTCTGTCACTGCTCTTCTGTAAAATGAGATTGAGGGAACAGTGTATGTTTAGGGTTAATAACAGGTTCAATTTGGGTTAGGAATCATTCTGTGCGATGAATAATGGTATTGGGAACTTGCGATAATTACAAGAACATAGAGGTGAAATATAAGTATGGAAACAGAAATCTAGGTATGATTTGAAGCACAGGACCTTGTACCTTGGTAGATTTAATGTAGAAGAGAACATCCAGTCAAAAATGGATAGTCGTTAGGATTAGGAAGATAGGTTCGGTAGGTTTAGGAAGAAGAGTGAGTATAGTATTTGGAACAAAAGTTCTTTAGCAATAGGGTTTCGGTTAGAGAATGAATGAAAATGTCAGCACATATGAAGAGTCAGTCACAATGATGAACTGGGGAAAATAAGTAGGAAAGCAGGTATCAATAGAGACATTATGAAATCAGGCAAAGTATAAAGTGAGTTATAGGATTAGACATTTGCAACAGGGTTTAATTTGAATATATAATCATTGGAAGAAACAAATATGTTGTCACCAATAGGATTGACATTTGAGAGCATTAGGCAACCTTCACATGGATGTTTTTAGTTAAACATTTTCACTTTTCTTTTAGGCTTCGGTACAATCATAAGTGTGACCTTTACATTTTTTGTTCAGAATTTTACTGTGATAAAATATATATGTGGATCAGGTGACATGAGTATTTCTTCCACCATTTCTGGGAGCAATATTTTGAAGACATATACATTAGTGTTAGGGGTACACAGAGGTGTACCCTGTGTCTATGAATATAGAGATAATGCATGAATAGACCATCCTGTGAATAAATAATATAACTGGTTCCACTTTAAATAATGAATTGAATTGATATCTAAAAATATATAAGAAATCTTATATTGATATATATATATATATATATATATATATATATATATATATACACACACACACACACACACGCACACGCACAGACATTAAAAAGTAGCAATATAAGAGATCCAACATGGTGGCGGACATGGAGAATTCAAGTATCTGACCTCATTTGCTGCGCAGGCATAGGGAGTCGTAAACTGTCTAAATGCTGTTTGTTCAGAATCACTAGGCAATGCTGACCTGACGTGGATCTGGTGTGAACAGTCTGGGCCCCTGAGAAAACACACAGAGCCCGGATCGGCTGCATAGAAGCTCAGATTTGCCTGCTTCTTGTGACTCAGAACTAACGTTCCCTCTGAAATAACTGGTCGCCCCTTCTGAATTTACAGAGGTAAAAGGCCACTGGATTGAAATGGGGCTTTGGAGACACAGTCAGGACCCATCCATTGCATTGGTCACCTGGCAAAAGGAACGAATGGTCACCATTTGCATGGGATACCACCGTGGAAAAGAACTGATGTCATGGGCAGAGGAGATAACTTCATTGAAACCAGTAAGACAGGTGTGTAATTCCCTATGCATGTCTCTCCACACAGCGGGGAAACATTAAGGGCCCCTCCCAGCTCTCCCTTAAGGGGCCCTCCCAGGTCTCCCGTGAGAAAGATGGCCAGACCGAGGGAATCATGTGTCCTGTGGGACTTGTGGTGTGGAATTCCTGGCTACCGCTCCTACCAGTGCTGACAACTGAGGTCTCTTACACCAGCTAATGTGGGCATGGATACCAGAGAGCAAGCAAATTCGCTGGGGGTTCCCAGCCCCAAGCTCTACAAACTTAGGGTCTGAGGGAGGCAAACAGGGAGAGAGTGCCAAGCGTTGATGAAAACAGGGCTACCAGGAGCAGAGACCTGACGTGTAGCAAGTATTGTGGTGAGCGTCACAGTTGAGCGGAGCCTGGCTTGAGGAAACACTAGAGAAGGTCCTAGGCACTCAGGATTAGAGACCCGCCCAGTCTGGGAGGAAGAGCTGCTGCACAGTGATTGGTTCCCACCTATTGAGAGGAGAAGCTTGGCCCAGTGAGCACAGCTCCACCTACTGGAAGAGAAGTTAATTGAAGTCTATGACTGCATGTATTATTATTATTATTATTTTATTTTTATTTTTTTTCTTTCATTTAAATTTTTTGTGTTGTTCTTTAACTTATTTTAATGTTTTTATTTTTTTAATTTTACTATTATTATTATTATTTTAAATTTTAATTTTCATTTTTTAATTATCATTATTATTTTAAAAAAATTATTTCTTTCTTTATTTTCTATTTTTTTCTTTTGTCTTTTCATTTCTTTTCAATTTTCTTATTCCCCCATCCTTGAATTCTACCTGCCTATTCTCATTCTCTTTAGTGACTTCTTCCCATCCCTTCTAATATCTTTCCTCCCAAGCTTCAAATAAATTTATAAGAATTAGAAGTAACTCAGCACTCAAACAGAACAAGAAGTAACATGAGCAGCATCAAAAAGCAAGAAAGAAAAGGAGTACAAACAATGAAGGATAACCTAAATATTCAGGAGGATCTAGAATTATCAGAAAATTGGTCATATAAAGAACTCAAGGAATACCTTAGACAGATGAAATGGAACCTTAAAGAGGATACGAGAGAGCAAATAAATACAGTGAAAGAACACATTGAAAATGAATTACATTAACAGATAAAAGAAGAAGTTAATCTTCTTTATCAGGAGATAGAGATTATAAATATTCAAAGAATAATTCTAGAAATGAAGGAAACGATAAACCAAATTAAAAACTCAATTGAGAGTATCACTAACCATGTGGAGCAAGTAGAAGACAGAATGTCACATAATGAAGACAAAATATATCATCTTGAAAAGAGTCTAGCCAACACAGAAAGGCTGGTAAAAAATCACGAGAAAAACATCCAAGAGATATGGTATAACATAAAAAAAACAAACTTATGAGTCATCTGGATAGAGGAAGGTACAGAGATTCAAACCATGGGAATGAGTAACCTGTTGAATGAAATAATTACAGAAAATTTTCCAGAAATAAAAAAGGAAATGGATATACAAATTGAAGATGCTTACAGGACACAGAGCACACAAAATCACAGTAGACCAATGCCAAGACACATTGTTATGAAGCTATCCAATATACAGAACAAAGAGAAAACATTAAAAGCTTCAAGAGAAAGGAGGAAGATTACATTCAGGGGTAAACCAATAAGGTTAGCAACCTATTTTTCATCACAGACCCTGAAAGTGAGAGGATCCTGGAACAACGTATTTCAAACATTGAAAGACAATGGATGCCAAACAAGAATTCTGTATCCAGCAAAATTCAGCTTCAGGTACGACAACAAAATAAAAATCTTTCATGATAAACAAAAGCTAAAAGAATTTGCAGCCAGAAAACCACCATTGCAAAGTGTCTTGAGCAAAACACTACACGAGAAAGAAATGAAAAACAACAACCAAAACCATCAGTGGGAAGTGCCTCAGTAATGACAGAGGGCGGGGGAAAAGCTAATCATGGAGAAACAAAGTAAATTTAAAAAAGCGATAAATATTCAAACATGGCTGGCAGTAGAAACCATATATCAATAGTAACTCTAAACATTAATGGCTTAAACTCTCCAATAAAGCAACATAGGCTTGTAACTTGGATTCGAAAAACAAATCCAACAATATGTTGCCTCCAGGAGACATATCTGAATGGAAAAGACATACACAGGCTGAAGGTGAAAGGTTGGGAAAAAATATACCATGCACACGGTCCTCATAAGCAAGCAGTGGTGGCCATCCTCAAATCGAATTAAATCGACTTCAAGACTAATTTAATCAAAAGGGATAATGAAGGAAATTATATACTGTTAAAAGGAACCATTCACCAACAAGACATAAAAATTATCAATATTTACGCACCATTAAATGGTGCTGTGACGTTCATAAAACAAATTCTCCTCAAGTTCAAGAATCAAATAGCCCACAACACAATAATTATGGGTGACTTCAACACACCTCTCTCACCATTGGACAGATCCTCCAAATAAAAGTTGAATAAAGAAACTATAGAACTCAATATCACAATCAATAACCTAGACTTAACTGACATATATAGAATATATCAACCATCATCAAGTGGATATAATATTTTTTAGCAGCACATGGATCCTTCTAAAAAATAGACCATATATTATGCCATAGAGCAACCTTCAGTAAATATAAAGGGTGGACTTAATACCATGAATTTTATTGGATTATAATGGAATGAATCTGGAAACCAATGAAAAAGAAGGAAGGAAAAATCCTACATCACATTGAAAATGAACAACATGTTACTGAATGATTAATGTGTTACAGAAGACATAAATGAGAAAATCAAAAAATTCTTCAAGATAAATGAAAATACAGAAACAACATATCGGAGTCTATGGGACACAATGAAAGGTGTTTTAAGAGGGAAATTCACCACCTTGACGTCATTCCTCAAAAATAGGAAAGAACAACAAATAAATGAGCTCACACTTCATCTCAAAGCCCTAGAAAAGGAAGAGCAAAACAACATCAAATGTAGCAGAAGGCAAGAAATAACTAAAATCAGAGTGGAAAACAACAAAATTGAAACAAAAGAAACTATTGAAAAAATTACAAAACTAAAGCTTGGTTCTGCAAAAAATAAATAAGAAGGATAGACCCTTAGCATCCCTTTATGTTCAAAACATTTGAAAAACAAGAGATAACAGGAATTTACCTCGACATTGTAAAAGCTATCTATGTTAAGCCTCAGGCTAGCATTATTCTGAATGAAGAAAAATTGAAGCATTCCCTCTAAAATCTGGAACAAGACAGAGATGTCCTCTACCACCACTTCTATTCAATATAGTTCTCGAAACACTGGCCAGAGCAATTAGACAGATGAAAGAAATAAAAGGCATGAAAATAGGAAAAGAATAACTTAAATTATCACTACTTGCAGCTGATATGATTCAATATATAGAAGACCCAAAAGGGTCTACAAAAAAAACTACTAGAAGTAAGAAATGATTTCAGCAATGTGGCAGGATATAAAATCAACATTCATAAGTCAAAGGCATTTCTGTATATCAGTGACAAAACTTCTGAAACGGAAATGAGAAAAAAAAAACACTCCATTCACAATATCCTCAAAAAATAAAACTAAAATCCTTGGGAATCAACCTAACAAAAGAGGTGAAAGATTTATACAATGCAAACTACAGAACCCTAAAAAGAGAAGTAGAATAAGATCTTAGAAGATGGAAAAATATACACTGTTCATGGATAGGGAGAACTAACATCATCAAAATGGTGATATTCCCAAAAGTTCTCTATAGGTTTAATGTAATGCCAATCAAAATCCTAACGGCATTTCTTGTAGAAATAGAGAAAGCAATCATGAAATTCATATGGAATAATAAAAGATCCAGAATAGCAAAAGCAATTCTAACCAGGATGTGTGAATCAGGAGGTATAGCGATACCAGATTTCAAACTAAATTTCAGAGCAATAGTAACAATGACAGCATGGTACTGGTACCAAAACAGGCGGGTGGACCAATGGTACAGAATGGAGGACACAGAGATTAATCCACAATGCTACAACAATCTTCTATTTGATAAAGGAGCTAAAAGCATGCAATGGAGGAAGGATAGCATCTTCAACAAATGGTTCTGGAAAAACTGGAAATCCATATGTAACAAAATGAAACTGAATCCCTTTCTCTTGCATGCACAAAAGTTCACTCAAAATGGATCAAGGGCCTTGATATCAAATCAGAGACATGGCGTCTGATAGAAGAAAAAGTTGGCTACGATCTACATACTGTGGGGTCGGGCTTCAAATTCCTCAATAGGACATCCATAGCACAAGAGTTAATAACAAGAGTTAATAACTAGAATCAACACATGGGACTTACTCAAAGCAAAAAGTTTTTTCTCAGCAAAAGAAACAATAAGAGAGGTAAATAGGGAGCCTAAATTCTGGGAACAAATCTTTACTCCTCACACTTCAGATAGAGCCCTAATATCCAGAGTATACAAAGAACTCAAAAAATTAAACAATAAGATAACAAATAACCCAATCAACAAATGGGCCGAGGACCTCAACAGACATCTCAGAGGAGGACATATAATCAACAAGTACATGAAAAAATGCTCACCATCTCCAGTAGTCAGAGAAAGGTGAATCAAAACCACCCTAAGATACCATCTCACTCCAGTAAGATTGGCAGCCATTATGAAGTCAAACAACAAGTGTTGGTGAGAATGTGGGGAAACAGGTACACTTGTACATTGCTGGTGAGACTGCAAATTGGTGCATCCAATTTGGAAAGCAGTATGGAGATTTCTTGGAAAGCTGGGAATGAAACCACCATTTGACCCAGCTATTCCCCTTCTCGGTCAATTCCCTAAAGACCTAAAAAGAGCATGCTGCAGGGACACTGCTACATCGATGTACATAGCAGCACAATTCACAATAGCAAGACTGTGGAACCAACCTATATGCCCTTCAATAGATGAATGGATTAAAAAATGTGGCATTTATACAGAATGTAGTATTACTCTGCATTAAAAAATGACAAAATCATAGAATTTGCAGGGAAATGGATGGCACTAGAGCAGATTATGCTAAGTGAAGCTACCCAATCCCTTCAAAACAAATGCCAAATGTCTTCTTTGATATAAGGAGATTAACAAAGAACAGAATAGGTATGAAGAGGATGAGAAGAAGATTAACATTAAAATAGGGATGAGAGGTGGGAGGGAAAGGGAGAGAGAAGGGATATTGCATGGAAATGGAAGGAGACCCTCAGGGTTATACAAAATTACATACAAGAAGAAAGGGAAAAATAATACAAGGGGGAGAAATTTATTACTGTAGAGGGGGTAGAGAGAGAAGAGGGGAGGAGAGGGGAGGGGAGGGGGGATAGTAGAGGATAGGTAAGGCAGCAGAATACAACAGACACTAGTATGGCAATATGTGAATCAATGCATGTGTAACTGATGTGATTCTGCAATCTGTATACGGAGTAAAAATGGGAGTTCATAACCCACTTGAATCAAAGTGACAAATATGATGTATCAAGAACAATGTAATTTTTTGAACAAGCATAAATAAAAATTAAAAAAAAAAGAAAACTAACTTCGGTGAGTGATGCACGCGAATCCTAATATTTTTACAGTAACTCACCCAGTTTAACATCAATGCAAGTAGATTCCAATGGTACATGATGTGTACTTTGATGTTCATTTTTATTCAACACTGGTACATACTATTTCCTCAGTTTATGCACATCACAGGATATATATTTCATCGACAATTTAGCAAATTTTTAGGCATTTGTTTCACTTTCAATCACTTCCTGCTTCAGAACACATGGATTCCTCCATATTTCTTGACTGGTAATTTCATGAGACTTCTTTCCAAACACATTATTTTCGATTTCCATAATCACTCTTTAAGCAAAACTCACACACACTTCATGATAAACAATAACCCTAAGATGACAATTAGATATATAACTGGTTGGAATTATTGATTGTATGTCAATATATGATTTCTTATATATTTTCAGATAACAATTCAATCCATTATTTAAAGTGGAACCAGTTATATTATTTATTTACAGTATGTTCTATTCATGCATTATCTCTATATTCATAGACACAGGGTACACCACTTTGTACCCCCAATACTAATTTATATGTCTTAAAATATTGCTCACAGAAATGGTGGAAAAAATACTCATGTCACATGATCTACATATATATTTTATCACAATAATTTTCTGGGCACAAAATGCAAAGGTCACACTTATGATTGCACCAAATCCTAAATGGAAGTTGAATATGGATTACTAAAAACATCCATTTCCAGTTTGCATAATGCTTTCAAATGTCATTTCTATTGGTGACTACATATTTGTTTCTTCCTAAAATTATGTATTCAATCTCGATCCTGTTGAAAATGTGTAAACCTATCATTCACTTTACAATTGCCTGATTTTGTAATGTCTCTATTGATATCTTCTTTCCTATATTTTCCGCAGTTCATCATTGTGACTGACTCTTCGCATGTGCTGACATTTACATTCACTGTGTAAATGAAACCGTATTGCTAAAGAACATTTGATCCAAATTTTATACTCACTCTTCTTCCTAAACCTACCGACTCTCTTCCTAATCCTACCGACTATCCAAATTTGAGTGGATATTCTCTTCTACAATCAATCTTCCAAGGTACAAGGTCCTATGCCATTGATTATCAATTTATCTGAGACAAACGTGCAGAACATAATTAAAAGCTAAGTATCCCAATAAAGGGCCTCATTCCCTTCTGGGCTACAAATCTTACCTAGATTTCTGTTTTTATACTTATATTTCACCTCTATAGTTTTATAAATATCGCAGGTTCCCAATATCATTATTCATCAATCAGAATGATTCCGAACCCAAATTGAACATGTTATTAACCCTAACCATACACTGTTCCCTCAATCTAACTTTACAAAAGAGAAGGGACAGGGTTCGTCTTGCAATACAGCAATGTAGGGGATCTTCCACCTACTGAGAACCTCAAAGGTCCATGCATATTTGATCCCTGGAGAAGATGTAGGCAGCTATGAAAGACCTGAAAGACCAAAACAACCTGGCAAACAACCTGGTCAGGATGAAGGGTTGTGTCTGAGTAAGCCTCTCTCTTCTTAATGTAGAGAAGATGGACCAAATGAGGCCTATGAGGAGAGCTGTTCCGCAAACTGGTGCGGCCAATTTGGAAAGCAGTATGGAGATTCCTGGGAAAGCTTGGAATGGAACCACAATTTGACCCAGCTATTGCCCTTCTTGGACTATTTCCTGAAGACCTTAAAATAGTGTAACTCTGGGATACTGCCACATCGATGTTCTTAGCAGTACAATTCACAATTGCTGCACTGTGGACCCAACCTAGATGCCCTTCAATAGATGAATGGATAACAAATGTGGCATTTATACACCATGGAGTATTACGCAGCACTAAAATATGACAAAATCATGGAATTTTCTGGGAAATGGATGGTAATAGAGCAGATTATGCTTAGTGAAACTAGCCAATCCCTAAAAAACAAATACCAAATGTCTTCTTGGATATAATGAGAGCAACTAAGAACAGAGCAGGGAGGAAGAGCAGGAAGAAAAGATTTACATTAACAGAGACATGAGGTGGGAGGGAAAGGGAGAGAAAAGGGAAATTGCATGGTAATGAAGGGAGACCCTCATTGTTATACAAAATTACATATAACAGGTTGTGAAGGGAATGGGAAAGTAAACAAGGAGAGAAATTAATTACAGTAGATGGGGTAGAGAGTGAAGATGGGAGGGGGAAAGAGGGGGGATCATAGAGTATAGGAAAGGTAGCAGAATACAACATTAACTAATAGGGCATTATGTAAAAATGTGGATATGTAACCAATGTGATTCTGCAATCTTTATTTGGGGTAAAAATGGGAGTTCATAACCCACTTGAATCTAATGTATGAAATATGATATGTCAAGAGCTTTGTAACGTTTTGAACAACCAAAAAAAGAAAAAAAGTAGCAATATATATGCCAATCGAAATTCATCATGAAATATATATAATCCACAGATGCAAAAATATTCATTTTACTGAACATGGATTTATGTATAATGTTATTGAACTAGGAAGCTCACCCATAGGTTGAATTTTCAGTTTGAACAGCGTTTAGGAGTAGTGATCTCTTCTCACAATTTGTATCTGCCAATTCAGCCACCTCACAAGTATGTACGTGTGATACCAGGTAGGATTCTCTATGTGCATATAAAAATACATGTGCTACAGAGAAAGGGAGACAGGATTCCCATATTTGTTAACTTTAAAAACACATGTAGAATTATTTCAACAAAAAATTGACTAGATTTATAGCTCCTATACTATATAATGCAAAAGGCAATTCCAACTACACACCATGCCTCCTCTGAACGGCTTGTATTTCTATTCTGCTTGGGTTATGTTTCACCATCATATTAGGATTATTAGTCAGAGTCTAGTATGGTATGGGTTAGTGCCAGGAATTCAGTATTTCAAATGGAAAATTGGAAAATGAATCCAATGTGTATGCAAATATGTGATATACAATAATCTTCCCACTCTCATCCAGAACAATGCTTTGACATTACCTTTGCCCCAAGTAAGACACAATTAGAGGAGAAGAGTTAGACATTCTGTGAATACTTATCTGGAATGGAAAATGCTCAGGAGTTCACAACCTTGGAGGTGGTAGAGGAGTTTCCAAAAGGAAGGGACAGGGGTGATCACTCAACCTGATCTTTCATTAATATTGGGAGCCATCTTGCCACAAAGCCATGGAAAGATAATTTTTGCTTTACAAAAATTACTGCAAATTCTGAACCTGCTTGGAATGCCTGCCCATGTCTTGAACTCACCCATGCCTGTCTTACTGACCAGATCACAGCCCTCTCTGAAACCTTACTGAAACCTCATAAATATTGGCCTTCCCTGGCCAGACAACGACCCTCTCTGAGGCTCTAATGGTCCTCATAATTTCTGATGCTGGGGCCAGCAAATAAAAAATGTAAACTACAATTAGTGTGATGCTTGTCAAAGTTCTGTTTTCTGATACTCCCTTTTTGTGTAACTTTTTGGGCTATAAAGCTGGGGTGTAGGAAAGGTGGGGATGCTGTCTTTTTCCTGCCGTTTTGAGAAGGAGAGTCAGCCTAGCCGGTTGAACTAATAAGCTTGCCTTAATTTGATTTTAATTGGAGTCAGTGGTATTTTCTTGCATCCTGGTCTAACATTTTGGAGTTCCCCAGCGAGATGACGTGACCAGATCATAAGACCAGACTGCTGGAAATTCTGACGCTGGCCTTTCCTCCAGGGCTCAGGGCTGGAGAGCCAAGTTCCAAAGCCTTGGAGTGAGCATTTGGTCCAGGGAGCACTGCAGTGAACCATCGCACTAAAACTATTAGCAAGCACCTGGTGGAGGAGGCCTCCATAGGTAGGTGGTGCCTTTATAACATCTGATATCCGGTTAAGGGGGATGTCTTCTGATGACAGAGAGGTGGCCTGGGGAGGCTCACATGTACTCCTGTCCAGGACAGTAACAAGAATTGTTCTGTCCTCTGTTCTGTTCTGTATGGAATTTCTCTGAAAGGGTAGAAAGGTGCAGCCGGGCACGCAGGAGCTCCTACCCCGGAGCTTCAGCAAGACATTTCATTGCTCCTCTGTTTTTCTGTATCTTCACCAGGTTTCTGTTTCTTTGTGTTTTGTTCTGTGTTCTATATGTTTTTTTGTTTGTTTGTTTTTGTGCATTTTGTTGTGTGATTTCTGTGGTAAAAACTTAAAGATATTGGACGTAAAAATGGGTAATAAAGCAAGTAAGCCTTACACCCTTTGGACAGTGTTCTAAAAAACTGTGTTGAAGTTTACCCCCCTTTGTTAAGCAGGATGAGGGTAGCCCCTAGCTGGCAGCCTGGAACTCACCCACTGCAGAGGGCAATGCCTGCTGGCCACCAAAGAACAGAGTATCTCCCAGGTTAACAATGGAAACTCCTTTAAAACCCCTTGTTGCTCCAGTTCAAGAGAGTCACAACCTTTGGGCAGAGTCCCCTGTGTTTCTGCTTTGTTAGCAAAGCAGTAAACCTCCCTTTTTATTTTTCTCAAACCCTGTCCTCATTATTAAATAGGTATTAATTCGCTTCAAGGTCAGAAACCGAAATTTAAGTTACAAATTTTGATAACCCCCCGTCCCTGGAACTTTTTGAGAGCTGACTACTGAAATGTTAGGAGATGGAGCGAGATTGGGGTGGAACCAAACCAGAGGAGCTAATCCTATAAGTAAAAGGAGGGACTGAGGGACTCCCAGGATCTACCAAAGCCCTGTTGCTTCAGGGAATTCCTTCCTTCGTTCCCTGCACTGTAAGGATTATGCCACCTCTGTCTTCTTAAAAAAAAGAAAAAGAAAAAGGAGACACTAAATGCAGTAAAGTCACCATGGAAACCCTTGATATTACATTTCAGGTTGCCGTCTGTGAAAACATCTGATCCCCTTGTGAGGACATCTATCCTGCCACTGGTGTAGGAGATTTTTCTCTTATCTGCTCTGTTTTTAAGGCTTCTGTCTGTCAGCCATAGTCTGGAGCTCCTTTCTGTCTGTCTTGTGTCTTTGTTTCTGGCCCTTTAAGACATGTGCAATAATGTGCTGATATTATAAATTGTTTCTTGGGAATGATATTAGTTCAATGTGTGTCTAAATGATGATGTTTTATTGTAACAATCCGGTATCTGGATGGGTTTTTGTAGCATTGCTCAATCTTGCAGTTAAAAGTCGGGTTTAGGTAATTGTTTAGTTTATGATTTCAGATAATTCATGCCAGATAACTTAAATGCTTAGGATGGAAAACTAAAGCACTCTACTTCCAAGTTGGCAAGTAACTTCCCAAACATTCAGTTTTATTTTTCACCAATTTTGAATTGGGTAGACTGAGAAAATATCACAGTGTGTACCAGTGCATTAATTTGGACAAGGATAGTAAATCATATTATGGTATCTGTTGACAAAACAAGATGTAAAGATATAAAATTTTGTGAATTTCATCTTAAAATTGTATCATAATTTTCAACATCCGAACCTCAAAATTATGGTTAAAATGCCTTAGGCCTGAGGTGTCTGCTCAGAATAGCAGGTTTACCCTGCTCCTTTCAGACCTCAGCAAGGACTTTTGTTGAAATGCAAATGAAAGAAGCCTGCAACCTCAGTAGGAGACTGATCTGAGACCTAAGGCAGGAAAAAAGGTAAATTGTATGGTATTTACTAATTACTGGCCAGTCATTTTTTCTAGGACTCTTATTTTTTTCCTTAGATTCTGTATTCTTTTTTTGAGCTCATGATTTTGATCCTACAGACCTAGGTTAATGTTTTTCTGATCAGCTCTATCTTTGACCAACAGTGGAGTTTTTGAAACATTGCAATGGAGATTTCAACTGCAAAAAGCTACAAGGCCTTTACTATTATTATGTGTGCACACTTTTGTTAGTGTTGTATGTCTTTATATACATATATCCGTATATCATATATATGTTATACAAATTAACACATATAAGGAGCACTCATAAAAAAAGCACTCATATAAACAAATTTTAAAACGTGGATCCAAAGATCTTAAATTCTCATGATTTAATTGGTACAATTTAAATTGCATAAACAGATAAAAATAAATGTCTTTAAATTTAACCTTACAAGTTTTTCTAGGTGTTCAAAAATCTAATAAAATATTAATGCCGACAAAAGGTCTAATATGCCTTGGTTCTAGAACTTTTTCTTCAACAAAAAATGGTACACTGTTCAATACATTTGTCTAATATTTTGATAAATAAGTAAAGTAAATTTGATATGGGATTACTCATTCATGAGTACTTTTGTTAGATATCTGATTGATTTACTAAGGTCTGTATAAGTTTGTCCTAAAGTCTGTATAAGATTGTAAAAATCAGTCATGTGTTAAAGAGACAAAAATTTCTCAAAACATAAGTTTACCCATAACATTGTGGTTATTAAGTTTTATTTTTCTAGAGCAAGCAACCATAAAAATTAAACAACTGATTAAATAAGAACTGTTATTTTAGAGCACTGTACTGCCATTTCTTTAAAAGCTAAACTTGGTTAATGTAGAAACATCAATGCAATTGTGATGCTATTAATGTGCTCATATCTTCCAGGTATACAAGTCTGTAAGGTAGAAACTTTAAAAGAGCATTATATCAAGGTGGTGTTCTGAAGTTGTATGGTAAAATATATATATATATATATATATATATATATATGGGATTTATTTACCTGTTGTCAATAAGATATGTAAACTTTTATGTTACTTTTTATATTGGGGAACAATTTAAATGTATTTAAGTTAATGAGAGCCTAATCTATGTAAAGGTTAAAAACTTTCAGCCTTTTTTTAATTCATGTTTTAAAAGCTATATCATAGGGTGTTAGCTAATGTTCATGTGACCTCAAATAATTTATGTAAACTTTGTAAAATGATATTTAAAAAACAAAGATTAGCTTTAGAATTAAAACACTTAAGATTAATAAAGAGCCCTGCCTTACCTGAGATAAGGCTCTGTGTCCCATCTTATTATGTGAGAATGACTGCGAAAGCAGTAGGTCAGATGTTATTTCATTTAAAGTTATTTTCAAAAGTTTTTTTTTTCCTGTCAACATTACTAGCATCTCAAACAGAGGATATAATGTATAACTCAGCCAAAAATTTTAGGGTAGCTATTACACGAACTAAGTTTGTTTACTGTTGTTAATTTTATTTTGTAATTTCCTTATGGGTGATATAAAGATTCCCTGTTAGTGTTTTACAGCAGTGTTGCTTTAAGAACACAACATTGGTTAATTTAAGATAATTAGCCATCACCTACAAGACAGACAGAATAATACAGATCCCAAATAATAAAAAGATAAATAATTTTAAATTATAGACATTAAAGCCCAGTATTCTTTATATAAGTCTGTTAAAATTTATTTGATGGATGTTTAAGATTAGGATTTAAAATTAAAGTTATATGAAAAGGGACAAGAAAACCAATATTTGGCTCTTGCCCTCTGAGTCAGTCTGTATCCAGGGAACAGCGGACTTCTCTAAAGAGCTTTGCAACTCTGAACCGCATGACCTCCTGATCAGGGAGATTAATGAGACCACTGGAGAACAGAAAGCCAATCAGTGCATTTGCTACGAAGAGGAGAGTCATCAGAGAAGGGAAACATCCCTGATGCTTCCGAGGGAAGCCACATGGTCAAGCAAGACCTGGACCCACCTAGCGCAAATGGCACTAGCAGAACTGAGAAGCTGCTCTCAAGTTTCCCCAGGAATGACTCCCATAAAATCTCAGCTGACTGTTCAGAATAGATAGAAACAAAAGTCAGTTTGACTGCTTCATCTTAAACACTTAGAAAAGACAGTTAAAAACAAATTACAGCCATTTCTGGGCATTTTATATAATAATAGTAATAATAATATTTTAAGGTATACACTTTATGTTAGCCTCCCAAAACAAGTAAGACTGGAGGCTACAAAGAAGGATTCTCAGACAGGAATGCCTGATAACTATAAAAAGAGGCTATCAAGATTATCTGCCAGTGGCAGAAGTTTTTAGTTTAAGGCCTACAGATATTCTTAACCTAAACACATAGGCTTGGTATTTGTTAGTATGATTATCCAGCAATGAGTAAGAGAATTAAAGGTTTCTCTATTAGACACAGAGGTCATACTAGTAAAAATATTTTGCAAGATCAGATGACATTAAATTATTAAACTGAATCTTATGGGGAGGGACAAATGTAACACTAAAAGTTAAATATTAAGTTGACAGTCCTGATAACTGGGGATATTAAAGACTGGTGAGGGAACTTCTATACAGTGACATGTTCCAGCTGCTGCAACATTTATTAAGTACTCATGTTTTTTTGTTTCTCTCATAGAAGAACCCATTCCCAGATGACTTTACTACCTGTTCTTCCCCATACAGACTTCAAACCTAACTGACTTCTAAAAGGCGACTAATGTCCCTCAGGCGGTGGCCCCTCACGTCACCCTCTCTCAGCTCAGAAGAAGTCTAAATGAGTGACGCCTCTCTTCTTACAACAATGGACGCAAAAATAAATAGAATATCAATATAAGTAATTAATTAAGTCAGGTAAAATCAGGGAGACCTGTTTTTGGGTGAGTTCAAAAAATCGGGAGACTATTACCTGAGGGATTAAAATTCCCACAGTGCTCTTCCTACCCAATCAAATATATGAAAAAAACACATTAGAAAAGGGGGGAATGATTGACCCAACCTGATCTTTTATTAAAATTGGGAGCCATCTTGCCACAAAGCCGTGAAAAGATAATTTTGGCTTAACTATAAATTGCAGCAAGATCTGAACCTGCTTGGAAAGCCTGCCCGTGCCTTGAACTCACCCATGCCTGGCTTTCTGACCAGATAACAGCCCTCTCTGAAACTTTGTTGACACCTCATAAATATTGGCCTTCCTTGGCCAGACGACACTCTCTGAGGCTCTAATGGTCCTCATAAATTCTGATGTTGGGGCCAGCAAACAAAAATGTAAAATACCATTAGTGTGATGCTTGTCAGAATTCTGTTATTTTTAACCCCACTTTTGTGTAACTTTCTGGGCTATAAAGCTGGGCTGCTCTCCTGTTCCCAACGTTTTGGGAGGGATAGGCAGCCAGGGTGGTGGAAATAATAAGCTTGCTTTAATCTGATTTTAATTGGAGTCAGTGGTCTTTTCTTGCAACCTGGTCTAAAAGGTAAACACTACACAAACCTGGAGCTCTGCCGGACTAAAGACTTCTTGAGAAACTGCCTTTGACGATGGGCACTCGACATATACGTTGTTGTCAGAAGCTTTAGCTTCCATTCAAATGAGACCATCAAAGCTGGGTCTACATCTATGAGACCTGGAGGATATTGTTTCAATTTTTCCAAAGAACATGAGGAAGCAGTGCTGACTTCTCTCTGTAGGTAAACTGTGGCCACTGAAAGCTAAGTGTCTCCGCATGTGGACTGTGAAGCCATTTGGTCATCCTCCACTTTTCATGGTGTTTCTTTCTACTGCACTGGGAGTTGGGTATTTGCCTCATGAAATACAATGACTTCAACTGGTACACAGTGATGTAGGGAGTCCTGTCACGTGTGGTGGGTCAGGGTCTGCAGGAGAATGCACCAACCAGGCTTCTATCCCACATAGCTTGACCCTTTGACCATAGCAACCTGATTCTGAACATTGCCCTGAAACGTTTCCATATAACAAAATGCCTTTTATGGAGAGGTTTCAGACATATAAGTGATTCCTGTCTGTAACATGTCAGCCACAAGTCATTTGGAAGTCAATGGCAGAATCACATGTCCCGACCACAGATGTTTTATCACACAGCTGCACACAACAGCTTTTGGCCCACTACTCAGCAGGCCCCAACATACTGGCATCTCTATTCTATTTCATGGTATTTATCTAGCCATTTTCAAAGATGAAGTTGGAGAAACTGTGGGTTTCAATTCATTAAGGAACCATTAAATTTAGAGGAAGCACATTTCAATGAATAATCTAGAGAACTCTCACAGGCAAGGGTTCCCAAAGACTGGCCAAAAGGTCACATGAAGCCAGCCCCATTGAGGTCTACAATGTAAGGTCCATGTGTGTTTTGACTCTCAACTATGGCTTCCAAGTCTTTCAGAAAAAAAATCATGTGATATCCTGGCTGAGATTCCCAGTGCTCTGTGGAAAGCCACTCTGGGCTTAGATCTCGGTGTCCAAGGGCGACTCTCATGTGTGGCCTCCTAAAATCCCAACACAATTCATGGCGATACTTCTCTGAAGTCAGTTCCATAACGCATTCTCTAAGAGGAATCACACCAGAGTTCAAGCCCAGGTGGACCCAGGCATCTCTTACAACCACCACACAAATGACCAGAATTAAAACTAAAACACTCCCACATGCTCCTCATCTTCTTCCACATAGACACTCATCATAAACTCTGGCTGGTGGTTTCCATGAAGGGCACAGCCCAATACACTGTTCAAAATAAGCACCCTTGCCCCTCATTTGCCTAAAGTCAGGGTGGCCTGGACACCCTTGCTGTGAACCAAGAGTGATCAAATAGGCCTGCCCTATATCTGATCTGCTTCTCCAATTTGAGGCCTAATGACTGTCTGGTATAGATTCTTTATGTGAATTGGTATCATAGAAAACCCAAGCCCCTATCGGCTAGGCTCTGCAGGGATTTGAAGAAATGATTTGACCCAAATGATCCCTATTCTCACTTGATTTAGCTCAGGAAGCTTACAGAGGAAAGTGAGAGACTTCATCCACAATGACTGCTCTTTTGGATGCACACTTGGAAACTTTCTTTAGATCCATCAGGTGCTGAGAATCTAAGCCACTGCCACCCCACCGGGCCAAGTGGCTGTTTCAGACACATCCTTTTCGAAAGCAATTAAGCAAAGAGCCACAGGTGATGCCCATTCATTTCCATTTGAAAACTGTTTTCTTCAGGCTTCACAAAAGGGTGGCCTGAGGCAAAGACCTTCCTGACATTAAGGGTAATAGAATCATAAGTAAGAAAATGGCCCAAAGCAGGGTTTCTCCACTGAGACATTACTGGTCACACTGATATCTGAGTTTTCTGAGATGCTCGCATTCCCTTCAGCTATCCAGTACATGGTCATGTAACAGAGCTTGGACGTGGTACATATCTTGGAAACAAAACCATGAGGATACTCTGGAGAGTGGCCAGTATTCAGGAAGAAAAGAGGAACTTAGGAAGATAGTAGCTGTTCACCATCCATTAGGCAAGCCGCACTCCATTTTTAAATTGGGTGGGAAGAATGCTGGGAAGCTTTATACTAGACAGGACACAACCATTGATGCATTCGCATTTCAAATGTCTACAACCACGGATACAGTGGGATACACAGACATAGAAACACTCGTGTTGTCAAACGACTTTCTAGAAACTTTCCAGTCCAAACCTACAAACCGTCATTCCTACCTATTCTCAGAACATGAGACAAAACCACAAACTCACACCGACACCCACAATGGCACCTCCTTCCCCCAAGTATGGCTGTGACTATCCTGAGTGTCCTCTGACTGGTGAGCCATAATATGTTCCCACGAAATGGCCTGTCCAATCTCAGATCTGGTCTTCTTTGCAAACTTTTAGAAGTTGTCAGGAGCCATGGTTGAGCCACTACCTGCTTTCTCAGAAAAAGCCACTCTTCAGAGCTCTCCTGAAATTTGGCCATCATCACATAAGTAGG
Organism: Callospermophilus lateralis; assembly: GCF_048772815.1. Classification (NCBI taxonomy): domain Eukaryota; kingdom Metazoa; phylum Chordata; class Mammalia; order Rodentia; family Sciuridae; genus Callospermophilus; species Callospermophilus lateralis. The sequence goes on from NW_027513702.1 coordinate 298,607, forward strand.
TACCAAGAAACACTGACTCTGTCTTTGGTAAATTCAAACAATTGAGACCACTGGGACTGAAACTAAGACTTGCTCTTCGTGCATGGCTTCCTGGATCCCAAGTTCAGAAAGTTCCATCACCAAGGAAGTGTGGTAGGTCACTTCCTTCAGGAACTGAATGAGGTCACTGTGATGGAAAACCACTTTGTTCTAACAGTTGCTTCCAAAGGTCCCATGAGATGGAGGCTGCCCCTACTTCCTGTGACACTTTCACAAGTTAGAATGGTATATCAACCATAGGCATCCGGGAACAGCTCTGTACACAGGCCTGGTTTGGTCCATTTAATCTACATTAAGAAGAGAGAGGCTGATTCAGACACATTCCTTCATTCTGACCAGGATGTTTGACATGGAAGTTGACATGGATTTGACTTTTGCTCTCTCAGGTCCTTCATAGGTAAAAAGGTCGGTCAAAAGTCGGAGGAAAAGACCACCAAGAGACTGTCTCATGCCACAGCAAAAGGTTTATTGGGCGTCCAGCATGCTGCGGCTCAGAGCTAACTTCAGAGGAGCAAAGAACAAAGAGCCCCAAAAACAACTTGAGCAGAGTTTACTTACATTCTTTAGAGAGGGCAGGGACTTTGCATACATCATAGCCTCCTTTAGCAAATCAACATACCACGGGAAAATCAAATAACAACCCAAAAACATGATTAGCACATTCATTGGCAGGAAGAGGACGGACAGGGGGTGATTGGTTAGCCCTGAGAAGGGGTATACGTTTAAACTGATTGGTTGAAGCCCTGAGATGTATACGTGATGAGCTGCACGGTTTCTGGGAAGGGGTTGTTTAGCAACTAGGTGGTCAGGGAAGATTTCAACACACATCTAATTGGCAGTTCCGGGAATTGTCTTAACTGCCACAGGAATTTCAGGTTCTGAGTGCAGCTTGGAAACTTTACAAAACCTGGTTCTTTATGTTTCAATTTTAATTTCTTTTATTCTTTCATTTCCCACTCCTTTTTCTTACTACATTTAATCTTAAAAGTAATGAATCATAATTATTGCGGGGTCTCACACTCTATTTCTGCCAGTGGAGCATATTTCTGTCTGATTACCATGAGTTTTTCCTGCCCAATTTGAGCCTGGAGAAAAAAAACTATGCGGTTAAGCAAACAAGGTCCCAAAGTTAGCAACACCATAAGGATGATCAGGGGTTAAGCTAAGCCTGATAGGAGTGTAGTTAACCAGGGGGACTGGGTAAACCATGACTCAAACCACCCTTGTTGAATCTCCCTTTCTCTCTGGCGCTCTTCAAGGCATTTTCTCAATTTACTCATGGATTCTTTTACAACTCCAGTATGGTCAGCATAAAAACAACATTCTTCTCTCAGTGCAGCACAGAGGCCCCACTC